>NC_039358.1:134335466-134336245 GCF_003573695.1 Papaver somniferum | reverse complement strand
CCCCCCCCTTTTTGTCAATATAAATTGGCAAAGGTACGAAAACTAGCGGGATCATAATGAAATTCTCATAGAGATACTTCATGACTAAAAGAGAAAATATCAACATTGTTTCGATGATTTCACATAGTCAAAACTTAGTGTATTCATCAAGGAGTTTAAAAAGATACAAAAAAAGTCCTACAATATTCCGCAGCCGCACTCCCCACAAAGATTTGGCAATTAAGCACAAGTTCAATTGAGAACTCTCCCCCATAAAATGTCGTTCCCGAAAGAACAACACGAGAGACCTTACTTTTACGAGAAAAGAAGGATTTCTTTGGACATTAAAAAATCACATGAAACATGAATTTGTATCCAGGAAACTCAAATAAATTAACCACAAGAGAGATCCTTAATGATTAATTTAATTGGAAATGCTCAACATAAGAAACCTTACGGAGCCGTACAATACTTTCACATAGAAGTGGATCAGGGAAAGATCAATACTGCGGAATATTCAAAAGTTCATTCTATATTTTATCAACATTTGCATACTGTGCTATATCCAGACAATGGTTAATTGTTTTAAACTCCCATTTCAATCATTGAAACATCCTTAGAAGACGACAATAGCTGTCTCACACAAACTATTAGCTTATAAGTAATTTTCAAGTGATCGAATGATCAATAAGAAACATTCCGAGTCTACATCATATGACTGTCTCACACAAATCATGTAAGATGTTTCAAGGCAATTTTCACATGATCATATTTTGACCCATTATTTAGTTTCCAACAAA
>NC_039358.1:134272968-134335456 GCF_003573695.1 Papaver somniferum | reverse complement strand
TGATGAAGATCCTCCAAGCTCTCCTCAGTAGATCTTCGTCTTCAATCGATGAATGCCATGAAGTCTAAAGCTCGACTACACATTCTATCCTAGTCCGAAACATAGCTATAAGTAGACTAGAAATCAAGACTTATAGTTTTGATCACCTAAACTTGACAAACAAGCGTGAGATAACAACGCTTGCAATTTCGACCGAGCAGTGCTCTAACAATCTCCCCATTTGTCAATTTTAGTGACAAAAATATCAATACATATGGATTACAAAATAAACTTTGTAGCTTCTCATCCAACATGCTTGATTTCCTTGGTTCTTCAACATTCCTTGACTTCAAGTACTCCAGTGATTCTGAACGTGTTCAACTCAGCATAATTGTTGTTGAAGATCCGTAGATATAACAATACTCAACAAGATTGTTTTTGTATTGTTATACAATGTCATAGTGTTATTACACAACATCAAAGTTCAATTGTATCACAACTTTGACAATAATACTACGGTGATATGTATCACTCCCCCTTAGTCAATGCTTCACCTCACAATGAAAACCATCCCCCCTTACATAATGATCCGTAAACCATATGTATATAGTGTGAACTACAAAATAATTCCCCCCCCTTTTTGTCAATATAAATTGGCAAAGGTACGAAAACTAGCGGGATCATAATGAAATTCTCATAGAGATACTTCATGACTAAAAGAGAAAATATCAACATTGTTTCGATGATTTCACATAGTCAAAACTTAGTGTATTCATCAAGGAGTTTAAAAAGATACAAAAAAAGTCCTACAATATTCCGCAGCCGCACTCCCCACAAAGATTTGGCAATTAAGCACAAGTTCAATTGAGAACTCTCCCCCATAAAATGTCGTTCCCGAAAGAACAACACGAGAGACCTTACTTTTACGAGAAAAGAAGGATTTCTTTGGACATTAAAAAATCACATGAAACATGAATTTGTATCCAGGAAACTCAAATAAATTAACCACAAGAGAGATCCTTAATGATTAATTTAATTGGAAATGCTCAACATAAGAAACCTTACGGAGCCGTACAATACTTTCACATAGAAGTGGATCAGGGAAAGATCAATACTGCGGAATATTCAAAAGTTCATTCTATATTTTATCAACATTTGCATACTGTGCTATATCCAGACAATGGTTAATTGTTTTAAACTCCCATTTCAATCATTGAAACATCCTTAGAAGACGACAATAGCTGTCTCACACAAACTATTAGCTTATAAGTAATTTTCAAGTGATCGAATGATCAATAAGAAACATTCCGAGTCTACATCATATGACTGTCTCACACAAATCATGTAAGATGTTTCAAGGCAATTTTCACATGATCATATTTTGACCCATTATTTAGTTTCCAACAAACAAATTGTTTGCAACTAAACTCATCAAGAATAATGATGAACGTAGCTAAAGAAAAAAGCTTCCAACACATATTTTGATAAAGATGTAAGCGAGTTAAACTCAACTCGAAATATCAAATGTGTATAATATGAAAGTATATATATCTGTACGACTTAGTCTCAGTAGGAGACAGAATAGAATAGACTTCTGAGTGATAAATAAGTTTTAGTGTCCACATACCTTTTGTTGATGAAGATCCTCCAAGCTCTCCTCAGTAGATCTTCGTCTTCAATCGATGAATGCCATGAAGTCTAAAGCTCGACTACACATTCTATCCTAGTCCGAAACATAGCTATAAGTAGACTAGAAATCAAGACTTATAGTTTTGATCACCTAAACTTGACAAACAAGATTGAGATAGGAATGCTTGCGAGTTCGACCGAGCAGTGCTCTAACAATATCTCAGCTAAGTTAGAGTGCTCAGCCAACCAAAGCTGCAAAAAGAAAAAACTAATAAGATATTCTGTAGGTATGATTTATTGATAGAGATTAAGAAAGTAGAAAATGAGAAACTCACAAGAGAATATATAGTGCAACCACCGCAATTCCTGATAAGAAGATTTTCTATTTTCACAGTCTTGATGTTGTCCATCTCAGCTAAGTTAGAGTGCTCAGCCAACCAAAGCTGCAAAAAGAAAAAACTAATAAGATATTCTGTAGGTATGATTTATTGATAGAGATTAAGAAATTAGAAAATGAGAAACTCACAAGAGAATATATAGTGCAACCACCGCAATTCCTGATAAGAAGATTTTCTATTTTCACAGTCTTGATGTTGTCCATCAGGTGTTCATGAATTAGATCAGTAAATGATACAGAGTCCATGGTTTCCAAATCCTCCACCAAACCAACATATGAGACGTCCAAAGGGTCTCCCATCTCCCGACAAAAGAACAAGACGACTAGGATGTAAAGGAAGACAAGTGACACAACTTCCTCTTCATGACCTTTCTGATCAAGTTTTCCAACACCGTGTCTTCAATATTATCTAGTCACACCTTTTTTACCTGTGTTTTGGGATATTTACTCTCAACACCTGCCTTTACTTTTCACGAGAATTGCTTGACGAGGGCAAGTGATTGAGTCAGCGCTATCTCGTTCTTTAAAGTCATAATATCAGTTCTCTGTTTCCTTTAATTCTTGATATCTAAAAAGTAACAACAAGCTCACTAGCCATTAACTGTATAGACTTGTTTTCGGACACCTTGAATGAATATTGATTCAAATTTTTAGAACACTGCTCGGTCGAACTCGCAAGTGTTGCTAACTCAAGCTTGTTTGTCAAGTTTACTTGCTAAAACAATAAGTCTCTAGTCTACTTATAGCTAAGTCTCGGATTAGGATAGAAAGTGTATTTAAACATTATTTCACGGCGTTCATCGATTGAATAAGAAGAACTACTAAGGGGAGCTTATGGAACTTCATCAACAAAAGGTATGTGGAGACTTGAACTCATCTATCACTCAAAATTCTATTTACTCTATCTCTTAGTTGAGACAAAGGTCGTACAGCTATAGAGACTTCAATTATGCACATTTGATATTTCGAGCTGAGTTTAACTTGCTTACATATTTCTAGAAATATGTGTTGGTAAGCTTTCGCTTTAACCAAGTTCATCTTATATTCTTGACGAAAGTCAAAAGATGATCATGTAAAAATCGCATTGTAACATCTTACATGATTTGTGTCAGACAGTCATTTGATGTAGACTCGGAATGTTTCGTATTGATCATTCGATCACTTGAAATTTTTTTTGAAGCTAATAGTTTGTGTGAGACTGCTATTGTCGTCTTCCGAGAATGTTTCAATGGTTGAAATGAGAGTTTAGAACAATTGGATATAAGCATAGCATGCGTACTTGCATATATGTAATCCAAGTCCGGGAACCATAGTATGCGTACTGGTTGGTTAAATAAAAGTCCGGGAACCTTGTCTGCATACCAGTACGCGTACTGGCGTGAGGTTCAAGTCCGAGAATTTCTGCTGAGTTTGGTGGTATGCATACCCGTTCACATACTGGCGAACCCAAACTTAGTCCGGGTACTTAGGTATGTGTACTCGTATGCATACCGGAGTAAGTTAAGTTCTAAATTCGGTTTGTTCATGAACTAATACATTTATATAATAAGGAATGCAATTTTTAGCAAACCGTGGCTATAATGTTCATGACTTGATTCTAGTGAATCAAAATCGATTTTTCTTCAATTGTGTCTTATATACTTCTATGAGAATATAAACAATTGAACAACTCTAGAACTAGTTTCATTTGAGTCATTTGAACTAGTTATAGTTAAGATGAATATTGTTGATATGAAAGTGTCCATATTGATAACTTCGATTAACTATTATTGATCCAACAAAGGTGTACGCGTTTAGATACGGTTACTCATATCTAAATGAAGTCACTTTTCATTTGTGTGTAACAAGCTAAGTTCCATCTAACGGTTGAAAGATATTAACTTGAGTCTAATCAGGTTTTCATCTAATGGTGAATATTGAATGCTTTGTTACCAAGGTAACATTGATTCCAAACCCTGATTTGAAGACTATATAAAGGAGAACTCTAGAAACTAGGAAATCTAATCCCGGCACACACCTCCTGTGTGATACTAGTTGCGACTAAAGTCGATTCTCCTTTAACATTAGATTTTTCCAAAACCCTGTAGGTTAACGACTTGAAGACTACATTGGGATTGTGAAGCCAGGCCCAACTATTTTCTCTGTAGTTGCATGTTCTGATCTTGCTGTTTTATATCGTGATTGACTACTATCTTTTCTAAGATTTGCTCGAGATTTAATCTCCGATAGGCAAGATAAAAAGTAGTTACAAACATCTTCGTCTCATCGTTTGTGATTCCACAATATCTTGTTTCGCCACCATACGATTAAGATTAATATGAGGTGATTGATATTTCTAGGCTATTCTTCGGGAATATAAGTCTGGTATATCAATTGGTTCATGTTCACCTTGATTTATCAAAAGACGAAACAAAACTCATAGGTTTATCTGTGGGAGACAGATTTATCTATTCAATAGACTTTTATGTGTGAGACAGATTGTTTTATCAAGTCTTCGACTTTGGGTCGTAGCAAATCTTAGTTGTAGGTGAGATCAGCTAAGGGAATCAAGTGCGCAGAATCCGGCATGATTCTAGAGGCGTAAGGAACGTGATTGTACCTTGATCAGTGTGAGATTGGTTGGGGCTCAACTACATTCAAGTCTGAAGTTAACTTGGAGTAGGCTAGTGTCTGTAGCGGCTTAATACAGTGTGGTGTTCAAATCTGTACTAAGTCCCGGGGTTTTTATGCATTTGCGGTTTCCTAGTTAACAAAACTTATAGTGTCTGTGTTATTTCTTTAACGCATTATATTTGTTTATATAATTGAAATATCACAGGTTGTGTGTAAGTTCAATCAATTTTGAAACCAACCTTTGGTTGTTGATTAAATTGATTGACACATGGATATTGGTTTTTGATACCGTTCAAGTTATTTCTTATATTCAATCGGGCTCGCAAATTCCTATTTGTTGGATTGCAGATTGAATTGAGAAATTGAGATATAACTCTTTGATATACTTTTCTTAAGATTGAGTCTGACTGTCTAGTTGATTCTCTTGAAAGTATATTGGAGTTAGTCCATACAGATTACTAAGCGAAATATTAGGTGTGATTGTTAGACCCCCGCCTTTTCAATTGGTATCAGAGCAGGCAAACACGTTTAAGACCTCATAAGTCTGTGTTTGTAGCGATCTGACTCTATGGACAAAAGTGTTATCTCTATAAACGTACCGCCAGTCTTCGATGGCTCGAATTACTTATGGTGGAAAATTGCTATGCATGCCTTTCTTCAAGCGCGTGATTTTCAATCATGGGTTTATGTTGTTAATGGCTATAATACTCCAATGGTTACAGTAGACGGTGTCTCTATTGCAAAGGATATTGGTAGATATGAACCTAACGAGATCCTTGCTGCAAAGCAAAATTCTGACGGTTTGAATGCTATCTTACATGCCATTACCCCAAATCTTCAGCATTATGTGACTACTTGCACTCGATCTAAAGATGCGTGGTATATCTTAGAAACTGTATTCGAAAGGAATACCTCTGAAAAGGAAGATAGGCTTCAAAACCTAAATTCTGATTGGGAAAGCCTACGTATGGCTGATGAAGATTCATTTGATGAGTTTAATCACGAAGTGTCTGAAATTTTTAATGCATCTTTTGCATTAGGTAAGACTATTCCTGAAAAGGACATTGTGATGAAAATTCTCAGATCATTGCCAGCCAAATACAATTCTAAGAAACATGCCATCATTGAAGGAAATAACCTTGATACTCTATCCAGAAATTGTCTGGTAGGAAAGCTAAAGATTTTTGAACTTGAACTTAGTAAAAGAGAAAAACTTCAAATGAGTTGCAATTCAGTTGCCACTTCTGATGCAAGTTCTCTGTGTCCAAAATTTATTGATTTAAATGATGAGAATTGCTTTAACTCTACTCTTTCACTGTGTGTACAACAGTTAAAGAAAACTAGGAGAAAAAAAAGAAGGCCTCATAAAAAATCTTCCCCAGTCAATGAAATGGATAAGAAAGTTCAGAAAAACTATAATAATAGAACTTTTTCCATGTGCTACAAATGTGATCATCACATTCCTGATATCCCTGATAAGGAAGTGAGTGAGATAACCAAAGCATGAATGTCAACTCTTGACTACTGTCCGGGGGAAGAAGTCTGTGAAAGCTCTCTCACTTATTTTGCTGATAATCACTCTTGTTCTTCCGACAACTCTGATTATTCCATAATAAACAATCAAACTTCTCCAAAAGAAAAATTCGATCGCTTGACCAAACTGAAAAAGCGGGGGTCTAACAACCACACCCAATATTTCGCTTAGCAATCTGTATGGACAAACTCCAATATACTTTTAGGAGAATCAACTAGACAGTCAGACTCAATCTTAATAAAAGTATATCAAAGAGTTATATCTCTCTTTCTTGATTCAATACTTACTCAAGCAAATAGAAATATACGAGTCTGATTGAATACAAGAGAAACTACTTGAACGGTACCAAAGACAAATGTTCAAGGATCAATCAATTTCAATCAACAACCAAAGGTTGGATTTCCTAATTGATCGATTCAACGCACAACCTGTGATATTTCAATTATATAAAAATATATAATGTGGAAGAGAAATAACAAAGACACCAGAAGTTTTGTTAGCGAGGAAACCGCAAATGCAGAAAAACCTCGGGACCTAGTCCATATTTGAACACCACACTGTATTAAGCCGCTACAGACACTAGGCTACTCCAAGTTAACTTCAGACTTGAATGTAGTTGTGCCCCAACCAATCTCACACTGATCAAGGTACAGTCGCGTTCCTTACGCCTCTAGAATCATGCCGTATTCTGCGCACTTGATTCCCTTAGCTGATCTCACCTACAACTAAGATTTGCTACGACCCAAATTAACTTCGGTATGGACTGTAGTCGAACCCCAATCAATCTCACACTGATCCAAGGTATAGTTGCGCTCCTTACGTCTCTGATACCAGCAGGATACTACGCACTTGATTCCCTTAGATGATCTCACTCACAACTAAGAGTTGCTATGACACAAAGTCGAATACTTTAATAAACAAATCTGTATCACACAAAAAAGTCTACGGTAATAGATAAATCTGTCTCCCACAGAAATACCTACAGTTTTTTTTTCCGTATTTTGATAAATCAAGGTGAACAGGAACCAATTGATAACCCGGACTTATATTCCCGAAGAAAAACCTAGAATTATCAATCACCTCACAATAATCCTAATCGACTAGCGAAAGAAGATATTGTGGAATCACAAACGATGAGACGAAGGTGTTTGTGACTTATTTTATATCTTGCCTATCGGAGAAATCAATCTCAAGCCAATCTTACGATTGTACTCAAATATGATAGAAACACAAAGATCACATCATGCAACTACAGAGAAAATAGTTGGGTTTGGCTTCACAAGCCCAATGAAGTCTTCAAGTCGTTAACCTGCATGGTCTCTAGAAGAAACCAAAGGTTAAAGGAGAATCGACTCTAGCTAATACAACTAGTATCACACAGAAGGTGTGTGTTAGAGCATAGCTCGGTCAACCTCGCATGCGTTGCTATCTCAAGCACGTTTGTCAATGTTAGTGATCAAAATTAAAAGTCTTTATTTCTAGCCTACATAGCTAAGTCTCGGACTAGGATAGAAAAGTGTAGTTTAGCTCAAGGACTTCATGGTGATTCATCATACAACGGCGAAGATCTATATAAGGAACCGTGGAACTTCATCAACAAAAAGGTATGTGGAGACTTGAACTTATCTATCACTCAAAAGTATATCTCTTCTATCTCCTACTTCTTATGAGATGAAAGTCGTATGCTATATAGACTAGATCATACACATTTGACATTATGAGCTGAGCATTCATTGCTTATCTTTTATCTTTTATCTCGAAATCGTGTGTTGGTAAAGCGTTTCGCTTTGATCAAGTTTATCTTCACCTAATGACGAAAGTCATGAAAAGTTTCAATCACTTTCAGAATTGCTCTGACGTGAATCGGTCTGTGAATAAAGGATACATAGCGTCCTCTGAGAATGTCTCAATGATTTAAATGAGAGTTTAGATTACATAACCATGTATTCCTTGAACCAAAGTTTTCGAACTTTGTTGATCAAGAGAAATCGGGAGGATTGTGGAATTGTCTTGCCAAGTCCGCGAACCCAGTCCGCAGACTCAGTCCGCGAACTGTCGGAAGTTCTCGACCGAGAATTTCTGCAGGATTTTCCAAAACTCGTTTGTGTGCTAAGTCCGCGAACTCAGTCTGCGAACCCAGCCCGCGAACTGGCGGAAGTTCTCTTTCCTAGAATTTCTGCTGAGTTTGGAAAACTCAACCGATTAACTTAAGTCCGCGAACTTGTTTGTGAACTTAAGAGGTTATGATCTAAAGATGTGCTCTGAACAAGAAACATTAAATTAAAGGAATGCTTTATGCAAACCGTGGCTATAATGTTCTTGAGCCGATTCAATCGAATCGAATCATCTTTGTTTGAATTGTGTCTTGTGTAGTTACATAAGATCTCATAGAAATTAAACAACTCTTTAACTAGTTCATTTGAGGCAATTGAACTAGTTATGGTGAAGAAGAACAAGGTTAATATGAATTTCTCATATGGTTAACCTTTTGGGTTACTATGTTGAACCAACATACACGTACACGTTTGGGCATGATATTCACGAACCCAGTAAACGTCTACCCAAGTGTGTGTGACAAGCTAAGTTTTCGATCTAATGGTTGAGAAATATTAACTTGAGTCTAAATCAGGTTTTCATATAACGGTGAATAAGGATTGCTTTGTAACTAAGGCAAAACCCTGATTTGAAGGCTATATAAAGGAGACATCTAGCATTGTGCAAAACTAATCCCACACGTCTGTGTGCTACTGGTGCGCCCGCTAGAGTCGATCTCCATTAACCTTTGATTTTCTTCTCTAAAATCAGGTTAACGACTTAAAGACTTTATTGGGATTGTAAAGCCAGAACGATACTATTTTATCGTAGTTGTGTGATCTGATATTGCATCTTCTATCGTCCGAGTACAATCGATTGATTGACTTGAGATCGTGAGAGTTCTCCGATAGACAAGATAAAGAAGTCACAAACATCTTCGTCTCACTGTTTGTGATTCCTCGACAATCCGCTTGTGTAGTCAGGAAGGATTGTAGAGAGGTGATTGATTAATCTAGGCTGTTCTTCGGGAATATAAGACCGGATTATCAATTGGTTCCTGTTCACCTTGATTTCATATCAAAAGACGGAACAAAACCTAGGGTTTATCTGTGGGAGACAGATTTATCTTTTGATAGACTTTTCTGTGTGAGACAGATCTGTTTATTATCAAGTTTATGATTTTCGATTGCAGCAACTCTTGGTTGTGGGTGAGATCAGCTAAGGGAATCAAGTGCGCAGTATCCTGCTGGGATCAGAGGCGTAGGAGTACAACTGTACCTTGGATCGGTGGGAGAATGATTGGGGTTCAACTATAGTCCAGTCCGAAGTTAGTTTGCAGTAGGCTAGTGTCTGCAACGGCTTAATACAGTGTGTATTCAATATGGACTAGGTCCCGGGGTTTTTCTTCATTTGCGGTTTCCTCGTTAACAAAATTTCTGGTGTCTGTGTTATTTCTTTTCTGCATTATATTTTATATAATTGAAATAATACAGGTTGTGCGTTCGTGATCATCAATTGGAAATTCAACCTTTGGTTGTTGATTGATATTGATTGATCCTTGGACATTGGTCTTTGGTACCTTCCAAGTATTCCTTGTATTTGATAAAGACTCGCTATTGTTTTGAGCTTGAGTAAAAATCAAATCAAGAGAGAGATATTAACTCCTTGAGATATTTTTATCTAGATTGAGTCTCACTGTCTAGTTGATTCTCTAGCAAAGTATTTCGGAGTTAGTCCATACAGATTGCTAAGAGAAATATTGGGTGGTGTTGTTAGACCCCCGCTTTTTCAATTGGTATCAGAGCAGGCAAACACGTTTAAGAACTAACAAGTTCATGTTTGTAGAGATCTGACTCTATGGACAAAGGTGTTATCTCTATTAACGTACCACCAGTCTTCGACGGCTCCAATTACTTATGGTGGAAAATTGCTATGCGAGCTTTTCTTCAATCATGTGATTTTCAATCATGGGTATATGTGGTGAATGGTTATGATGTGCCCGTTGTTGCAGTTGTAGACGGAACTGTTCCCAAGAATATTAGTGAATATAATGCTGCCGAGATTCTTGCTGTAAAGCAGAATTCTGAAGGGTTAAACGCTATCATACATGCCATTGCCCCAAGTCTTCAACACCATGTGTCTAATTGCACTAGGTCTAAAGATGCTTGGGATATATTAGAAACCATATTTGAAGGAAACTCCAGTGAAAAGGAAGCTAGGCTTCAAAACCTTAATTCCGATTGGGAGAACCTTCGTATGGTAGATGAAGAAACATTTGATGAGTTTAATCACAAAGTGTCTGAAATTGTTAATGCATCTTTTGCATTGGGTAAGACTATTCCTGAAAAGGACATTGTGATGAAAATTCTCAGATCGCTGCCATCTAGATACGAGTCTAAGAAGCATTCCATCGTTGAGGGGAATAACCTCAATAATCTTTCCAGAAACACCTTGGTTGGGAAGCTAAAGATATTTGACCATGAGCATACATCCAAAGTCGGTAAGTATGTTGCCTTTACAGCACAGAATGAGGATGATCAGTCTGAGAATGATTTTTCAGATGAAGACCTTGACAAGTCGGTCTCCTTGATCACAAGAAAATTTAGGGATCTTCTGTTGAAGAGAAGTAAACGGTTTTCAAAAGACAAACCTAGGTCATCAGACAAACCTCACGGTCGCGTACCTCCTAAAAGCAGGGATGCTGACGAGGATGATGACGAGGACATGCCTTAGTGCTTTAAGTGTAAGGGTTTTGTCCATTTTGCTAACGAATGCCCAAATCGTAGAAAATACACTGGGAACAAAGGTCTAGCTGTAACACTTGATGAATTGTCTGAAACCTATGATTCCGATGAAGATAGGAAATCAAGTGTAGGGCTCCTTGGTGAAAACATCGATTTTGATACTTGTAGCAATACATATATTAACCTCAATGGGTTCGGAGAAGAAAGAAACCCAATCAAGCTGGAAGATTCTCTAACTGGAAACCCTGTCAGTAATGTTTCAGGATCTACTATATGTCTGGATGCTTGCACATCTCAGATGCCTGAATACTATCCAAGTTTGACGTGCTCATTTTGTTCGATGAAGGGACACGAACTATCAAGGTCTTACAAGTACAAGCACCAAATAAGGAACGCTAGAAAACTTCAATGAAGAGCAGATCGATTAGCAAGGAAGCTGAAACTTGCTCAAAAGACCGCCGAGGTATGTAAGATCTTATCTTCGTCTAAGAAGTTGGTTTCCAGGGATAGATTAAAACCATTTGAAAAGAAAATATGGTCGAATCGTTTTGATAGACAGAAGTTTGAAGATTCCTCCCTTGAGGAAAAAGATGGACAAATCGTTGTTCATCGCAACACAACTTGATTGTGTTGTTAGTAAAATCTTGTCTCATGTGCCTGATCGAAAAGAGACAAGATTGAGTGTTGTTTCAGGCTTCAGTAAAGTTTTTCCTTCGCTTATTAGATTTGTTATTTTCTGTCTATCAAATAAAATAAAGGGTTATTATCGACAATTCTACTCTTTATAGGGTTTTAGAGTTGGGCATATACGAACCTGTCAATAGGTTTCGAACCCTACATTCCTTTTTCCTTTTTGACATCCTATATAAGATTGCTTGTTGAGTTAAGTGATTCAATCACACAAATCCAGTTGTTTATAA
The DNA here is from genome assembly GCF_003573695.1 of Papaver somniferum. NCBI lineage: Eukaryota > Viridiplantae > Streptophyta > Magnoliopsida > Ranunculales > Papaveraceae > Papaver > Papaver somniferum. The sequence continues at coordinate 134,323,606 of NC_039358.1, read as the reverse complement.
CTGTTCTCAAAGCACCATGTCAGATGGAAAGGATGTCAACATGATTGTTAAATCTTCAATCAAGGAAAATAAAAATCTCCTGTTTCTAAGTCCCTGAAAAGAAAAAAAGGAATACAAGAAATCCCAGGGTTGTGCCTTCTAACTCTCAGAAGTTCTCCAATGTTCTTGATGAGTTGAAGGAAGTAAGAAAGGGGATTCGTGAACTAAAGGCTTTTGTGTCAAAGTCCTTAGAAATTCAGAGAGCCTTGGTACGACATAATCATCCAAGACAGTTCGTTGATATAAACTCCTATCTTCGTGAACCGTATGTTCCAATGGCTGTTGACAACAAGGAGTTTGGGAATGATGCTGAATTTCTCAAAGGCATTGTCGCCTAGGATGTCTTCTTTTTGGATTAGTTGGAAGAATAACTAGTGCTTTGAATAGCGATGATTGTGACTACACATAGCTATTTTTGTTTTCATCTTCTTATGTTATTTTTTAGGTTTATTGGTATTAAATTCTAAAAATATTTGGAGGATGATGTTTATTGCAGTATTTTAATGGTTTGTAATATTGCAATATTTTTATGGGATATGTATTGTTTACTTCCGTGAACTTGAAGGTCCCATATTGCAGTCAAAAGTAAAGTCGTTCATGAATCGGTATTCGTATTGATGAAAGGACAAATGGAATTTTGACATATACAAAAGTTATGCTTATTCAATCATGTATTTGATGGAAAATAGGATAAAATCTTTTGTTCAACAAGGATAAAGTCTATTATGTCATTATGATGGAAAATAGAATAGATCCTTGTATGTTATCCATGGTATTGATCTCATTGATCCATTTTATTATGTTTTACCGTGAAGGCTCCATTGTGTGTCTTATGTTGAGCACCTTACAACTAAGTCGATTTACCTTGGCTTTGTTGGTTGTTCCATAAGATGCTATCTGTCGAGCATTAAGAACTAAATTAATCAACCTGTTTGGTTATTTAGTTTGTACTCCATAAGTTTTCTTTCTTATGTCGAGTACATGTACGGTTAAGGTTGTCATATTCTATGATGAACTTAGTCGGGGTTCCATAAGTTCTCTTATGTTGAGCCCAAAATAATTAAATTAATTACTTCGGTGATTAGTTTGGTTGTTTGTATTCCAATTAGATTAATTATAGGTTCTCTTGTAATTAATCTAGTTGAGTTTTCATATATTCCACAAGTTCTTGTGTTGAGTATATGAAATGATACACTATCATTTTCTTTGGTTAATGTAGTCATATATTTCGTAAGGTTTTCCTTATGTTGAGTATTTGAAGGGTTAAGTTAGTCATCTCCATATGATTGACTTAGTCGTAGCTCCGTGAGTTTACTTATGTTGAGCACTTTCAATTAAATTTGATCACTTTTGTGGTTTGATTTAATTCCGTGAGTTTACTCATGATTTAATCATGGGTTTACTTGTGGTTAATTTGGTTGAGCTTTGGATATAGAAAATCATTCCTATGGTTTTTGGTGTCCAATAAAAATCCTTTTTTTCTTTCGAAATTAAGGTCGCTCTTGTTGTTCTTTCGGGAATGACATCAAATGAGGGAAAGTTCTTTTGAACTTGTGCTTAATGGTAATATCTTGCGGGGAGTGCGGCTGTGGAATTTTATAGGGGTTATCTTGTATCTTAAAACTCTTTGATGAATGCTGTTAGCTTCGGCTATTAGATTGCATCTAAATTAAGTTGGTATGTATTTTTCCTTTGGTCATGAAATGTCTCTTGTGGAAATTTCATTATGATCCCATTCTTGTACCTTTGCCAATTTTATTGACAAAAAGGCGGAGAAATATTGTAGTTCACACTACAAATACATATGGTTTTCGGATCATTATGTAAGGGGGAGTGGTTTCCATGATCGAGATGGAGTATTGACTAAGGGGGAGTGATACATATCACCGTAGTATTATTGTTAAAGTCGTGATACAATTGGACTTTGATGGTATATAATAATACTATGACACTGTATAATAATGATCGAGAATCTCGATTTCTCTCATTGTTATATCTACGGATCTTCAAAAACGATGGTGCTAAACTTACAACCTTTGGGATCATTGAAGTACTTGGAAGGACGAAGATTTCAAGGAACATTGAAGATTACACTATAGAATAGGATCCATTAAAGTTTATATTTTTTGTATTCCATATGTATTAATAGTTTTGTCACTAAAATTGACAAAGGGGGAGATTGTTAGAGCATAGCTCGGTCAACCTCGCATGCGTTGCTATCTCAAGCATGTTTGTCAATGTTAGTGATCAAAACTATAAGTCTTGATTTCTAGCCTACATAGCTAAGTCTCGGACTAGGATAGAAAAGTGTAGTTGATCTCAAGGACTTCATGGCGATTCATCATACAACGACGAAGATCTATACAAAGTACCGTGGAACTTCATCAACAAAAAGGTATGTGGAGACTTGAACTTATCTATCACTCAAAAGTATATCTCTTCTATCTCCTACTTATTATGAGACAAAAGTCATATGCTATATATACTAGATCATACACATTTGACATTTCGAGCTGAGCATTCATTGCTTATCTTTTATCTCGAAATCAAGTTTATCTTCACCTAGTGACGAAAGTCATTAAAAGTTTCAATCACTTTGAGAATTGCTCTGACGTGAATCGGTCTGTAAATAACGGCTACATAGCGTCCTCTGAGAATGTCTCAATGATTAAAATGAAAGTTTAGATTACATGACCATGTATTCCTTGAACCGAAGTTTTCGAACTTTGTTGATCAAGAGAAATCGGGAGGATTGTGGAATTGGCTTGCCAAGTCCGCGAACCCAGTCCGCAGACTCAGTCCGCGAACTGTCGAAAGTTCTCGACCGAGAATTTCTGTTGGATTTTCCAAAACTCATTTGTGTGCTCAGTCCGCGAACTGGCGGAAGTTCTCTTTCCGAGAATTTTTGTTGAGTTTGGAAAACTCAACCGATTAACTTAAGTCCGCGAACTTGTTTGTGAACTTAAGAGGTTATGATCTAAAGATGTGCTCTGAACATGAAACATTAAATTACTAAGGAATTCTTTATGCAAGCCGTGGCTATAATGTTCATGAGCCAATTCAATCGAAACGAATCATCTTTGTTTCAATTGTGTCTTGTGTAGTTACATAATATATCATAGCAATTGAACAACTCTTTAACTAGTTCATTTGAGTCAATTGAACTAGTTATGGTGAAGAAGAACAAGGTTAATATGAAATGCTCATATGGTTAACCTTTTGGGTTACTATGTTGAATCAACATACACGTACACGTTTGGTCATGGTTTTCACGAACCCAGTAAACGTCTACCCAAGTGTGTGTGACAAGCTAAGTTTTCGATCTAACGGTTGAGAAATATTAGCTTGAATCTAAATCAGGTTTTCATCTAACGGTGAATAAGGATTGCTTTGTAACTAAGGAAAAACCCTGATTTGAAGGCTATACAAAGGAGACATCTAGCATTGTGCAAAACTAATCCCCACACGTCTGTGTGCTACTAGTGCGCCCGCTAGAGTCGATCTCCATTAACCTTTGATTTTTTTCTCTAAAATCAGGTTAACGAATTAAAGACTTCATTGGGATTGTGAAGCCAGACCGATACTACTTTATCGTAGTTGTGTGATCTGATCTTGCATCTTCTATCGTACGAGTACAATCGATTGATTGGCTTGAGATCGTGAGAGTTCTCCGATAGGCAAGATAAAGAAGTCACAAACATCTTCGTCTCACTGTTTGTGATTCCTCGACAATCCGCTTGTGTAGTCAGGAAGGATTGTAGAGAGGTGATTGATTAATCTAGGCTGTTCTTCGGGAATATAAGACCGGATTCTCAATTGGTTCCTGTTCACCTTGATTTCATATCAAAAGACGGAAAAAAAACCTAGGGTTTATCTGTGGGAGACAGATTTATCCTTTGATAGACTTTTCTGTGTGAGACAGATATGTTTATTATCAAGTATGTGATTTTTGATTGCAGCAACTCTAGGTTGTGGGTGAGATCAGCTAAGGGAATCAAGTGCGCTGTATCCTGCTGGGAACAGAGGCGTAGGAGTACAACTGTACCATGGATCGGTGGGAGACTGATTGGGGTTCAACTATAGTCCAGTCCGAAGTTAGTTTGTAGTAGGCTAGTGTCTGTAGCGGCTTAATACAGTGTGTATTCAATCTGGACTAGGTCCCGGGGTTTTTCTGCATTTGCGGTTTCTTCGTTAACAAAATTTCTGGTGTCTGTGTTATTTATTTTCCGCATTATATTTTATATAATTGAAATAATACAGGTTGTGTGTTCGTGATCATAAATTGGAAATCCAACCTTTGGTTGTTGATTGATATTGATTGATCCTTGGACATTGGTCTTTGGTACTGTCCAAGTATTCCTTGTATTTGATAAAGAATCGATATTGTGTTTAGCTTGAGTAAAAATCAAATCAAGAGAGAGATATTAACTCTTTGAGATACTTTTATCTAGATTGAGTCTGACTGTCTAGTTGATTCTCTAGCAAAGTATTTCGGAGTTAGTCCATACAAATTTCTAAGCGAAATATTGGGTGGTGTTGTTAGACCCCCTCTTTTTCAGTGTGGGGATTAGGTTTCCCAGTTGCTAGAGTTCTCCTTTATATAGAATTTCAAATCAGGGTTTGCAATCAATGTTAGTTTAGTAACAAAGCATTCAATATTCACCGTTAGATGAATACCTGATTAGATTCAAGCTAATATCTTTTAACCATTAGATTGAACTTAGCTTGTTACACAGAAATGAAATGCACGTTTATTTAGGTTTGTGTAACCGTACCCAAACATGTACACTTAGTTGGTTCAACAATAGTTAACTAAATGGTTAGCCATATGAGCACTTCCATATCAACCATATTCTTCTTTACCACAACTAGTTCAAATGACTCAAATGAACTAGTTAGAGAGTTGTTCAATTGCTTAGATCTTATAAAAGTATACAAGACACAATCGAAGCAAAAACGATTTGACTCACTCGAATCAATTTATGAACTTTATAGCCACGGTTTGCAAATATGCATTCCTTAGTTTATATAAGTTTAACTTCACGAATAATCGTTTTTGGAAAATAACCAACTTAAGTACGCGGACTGGTACGCGGACTTAAGTACCCGGAATGAGTTTGTTTTCAGTTCACAAACTCCAGCAGATTTTCACGGGACGTGAACTTCCGATGGTGCGTGTACCGGTACGCGGAATTTAGTTCCGGTTTTCCTGAGCAGCAAAGTACGCATACTTTGGTTCAAGGTGTTGATGGTGGATTTTCATTTAAGGCTAAAATTGTAAAAGCAAAAACTATGCGCTAACATCCTGCAAAGGATAAAGCCACTGATAAAGTGGAGAATACTTCTTCACCATAAACTTATAGCATTACCAATTAATGCATGAGCAACCTTGTATTTCCTGTACTACTCCATTTTCATTATTGGTGCGGCATGACGACTGAGTGATCGCTCTCAGCAGAGCAACACGAATCTCCAAGCATTAAATAAGGAGGCATGTACGAAATACCCGTACAGGCTATAACTCTCGGAGTGTTATACTAGCCCGATCGATCATCTGGACTGTCCGTTCAGTCTCAGAAACGATCACGACCATCCAACTTCACCAGCATGATTGGATGGCTTAGATAGGATCCATAACCCCCAGGCAGGTATTGAAGTATTCACCACCGACCCAATGCGGGCCCCACATGGTCGGCCTCCCCAAAAGGGCAGCATGGCCTTCCAAATCGTCCAGCCAAAGCAGCGCGGACGTGAAACCCTAATTTAGGGTCTGCGGCACATTACATGTGTCGCAAAGCAGTATCAACCATCCATCTTCGCAGGCATAGATGGAGGGTGTAGATGTAGATTCAAAGGCCCAGAGCATATCAACACAATCACCATGGGCCCGCCTACATACATGACCGATCGGTCAGGACCAACTATAGTTGGTCGTTCCAGTTCGTGCGCCCAAACAAGGCATGATGCACGACCGGTAAAACCCTAATTAGGGTTTGAACATCACGAGCGTCCATTTTCTCCTGTACGAATGAAGGGTCAAGGAATAAACTAGGAAGGTCCGGTGCGCATCAACATGATCACCGTGGGAGCATCTATCTCCACACCCAATCGGCCAAGGCATATCATGCCTGGTTTCCTCGATTCGAACGCCCAAACTAGGCGTGGTCACACCTCCCAACTGCAAACTAATCTCGACCACTCAACTTTTCCGGAAAAATTGAGTGGCTTAGATCAAGTTTCTATGGGACAATGAAATACTGGCGTGTACACTATCCCGTCGTCTGCACACCAGACTAATCGGCCAAGACCGACCAGGCTTGGTCGCCTCGAAACACGCGCCCAAAAGTGGCATGACGCGCGGCCTTTGCTGCACAAAATCTCCGTCGCAAATTAATCCTAGCCGCTCCTCTTTGCCGGACAAATTGAGCGATCTAAATTACACTTTCATGAGACAATAAGGTATGGACATGTACACCGACATGCGTCATGCCCAATCGGCCTTGCCAAAATCGTGTCCCAAGCTTGGATTCGACCAAGCTGAAGAGTGATGCTTGCGTTCCTCTTCATAAACCCTAATTCCACTAACGGTCGCAGATGAGTGTCTCAAAGATCATCTCGTCCGTTCAACTTCACCTGCTTGGTTATACATCCCTGGTCAGGAGTTAGTTGGTTAATGAGGTGTCGTGGTGATTACCATCCGCCACTCTACCACACCATGTGGTCAGCCAATAGAGGACTTGCTTGCGCAGCCTCCAAACCATCACATGAAGTGGGATGGACATGATGCTATTTTAAGACGCTCAACAACGATGCTTCATACATGCTGAATATATTCGATGCATTACATGCATAGAATTCACGTGATATTTTACAAGTATCAAATTCCCAAATAAATTAATTATTTAACCTAGAATTACATGCTACCTTTTGTGGGTCCCACGATCCGCACATTCGAGACATCAATCATGTCACAAACTGGGGGATACATACTGAGGTATTGGTCTGGCGGTTTACAGCGTGCAGCGCACAACGCCCCATCACAAGAACGTGTCAGGAAGTCATGGACGGTTAGTGATGATGGGAGAAGTGAGCAAGACTGATCGTGTAACACTAACACACGCAACTCCACTACTCCATCACTCCACTTTCTCTACTTCCCATGAGAGACGTGGGTTAGTCCCAATGACTTGTATAAATAGGTTCTCCTCCCTATTTTCAAACAAGACAAGACAACAGAAACCAAGTGTTGGTAAAACTGTATTCAAACACCGGAACGGATAGCTTACATTCTGCAAGCCAGTTCAGCTTTCTGATACAAGTCGTACATATCCAACACCTTCACAATCTCAACACCTTCTTCGCTTACCTCCCTAAGATAAACCCCATCTCCTTCACTTTGTGACCGAAGCAAGTATGGAACTGCCATTTCTTGGTTTAGGCCATAATTGTACAGATTGATTTCTCGAATCACAAAGCACTCCCGTGCAGTGCATTTGTTTAGGGTTTAGATTCATTCCTCATCCACACACCCCAAATTACCAAATTCTACAGGAATAGTTTTCACCCATAAACACAAGGAATAAGGACTTACACACATATGTGTTACCACACAATGTTTATATCCTTCCAAGGTTATATATTCCAAACTCTCATTTCAATCATTGAAACATTCTTAGAGGACGTTATATGATTGTTATTCACAAACCATTTTTCGTCAAAGCCATTTTCAAGTAATTGAAACTTAATATGACTTTCGTCATTAGTAAAGATGAACTTGGCCAAAGCGAAAGCTTAGCAACACATATTTCGAGAAATAGATACGCGATATAACTCGGCTCGAAATAGCAAATGTATATAATCAAAATCTTTATAGCAATACGACTTTTGTCTCAAGATAGGAAATAGAGTAGATAGACTTTTGAGTGATAGATAAGTTCAAGTCTCCACATACCTTTTAGTCGATGAAGTTCCACAAGTTCCTTGAGTAGTTCTTCGTCTTTGTATGATGATCGCCATGGAGTCTTGAGTTCAATTACACTTTCTATCCTAGTCCGAGACTTAGCTATAAGTAGACTAGAAATCAAGACTTATAGTTTTGATCACTAACATTGACAAACATGCTTGATATGACAACACATGCGAGTTCGAACGAGCAGTGCTCTAACAATCTCCCCTTTTGTCAATTTTAGTGACAAAACTATCAATACATATGGAATACAAAATAAATAAATAAACTTTGTAGCTTCTCTTCCACATGTCTGATCTCCTTGGTTCTTCAACATTACTCGAAATCTTCGTCACTTCCAAGTACTCCAATGATTCCAAAGGTTGTAAGTTTAGTATCATCGTTGTTGAAAATCCGTAGTTATAACAACATCAAAGTTCAACTGTATCACAACTTCGACAACAATACTATGGTTATATGTATCACTCCCCCTTACATAATGATCCTAAACCCATATGTATTTGTAGTGTGAACTACACATTAATTCTCCCCCTTTTTGTCAATAAAATTGGCAAAGGTACGAAAACTAGTGGGATCCTAATGAGATTTCCATGGAGATATTTCATGACCAAAAGAAAGCACATATCAACTTTTTAGATGTAATCATATATCCGAAGATAAATGCTTTCATCAAGGAGTTTATAAAGATACAAGATAACTCCTATAATATTCTATAACCGCACTCCCCACAAAGATTTGGCAATTAAGCACAAGTTCAATTAAGAACTCTCCCCCATAAAATGTCATTCCCGAAAGAACAACAAGAGCGACCTTACATTCACAAAAAAAGAAGGATTTCTTTGGACATAACAAATCACATACGAATATGAATTTGAATCCAAAAATACTCAATTAAATTAACCACAAGAAAACCCATGATTAATTTAATCGGAAATGCTCAACATAAGAGAACTTACAAAATAAATAAATTTTAGTGACAAAACTATAACCTTGACAAAACTATAACCTTGACAAAACTATAACCTTGACAAAATAAATAAAATTGACAAAATCTCCCCTTTTGTCAATTTTAGTGACAAAACTATCAATACATATGGAATACAAAATAAATAAATAAACTTTGTAGCTTCTCTTCCACATGTCTGATCTCCTTGGTTCTTCAACATTACTCGAAATCTTCGTCACTTCCAAGTACTCCAATGATTCCAAAGGTTGTAAGTTTAGTATCATCGTTGTTGAAAATCCGTAGTTATAACAACATCAAAGTTCAACTGTATCACAACTTCGACAACAATACTATGGTTATATGTATCACTCCCCCTTACATAATGATCCTAAACCCATATGTATTTGTAGTGTGAACTACACATTAATTCTCCCCCTTTTTGTCAATAAAATTGGCAAAGGTACGAAAACTAGTGGGATCCTAATGAGATTTCCATGGAGATATTTCATGACCAAAAGAAAGCACATATCAACTTTTTAGATGTAATCATATATCCGAAGATAAATGCTTTCATCAAGGAGTTTATAAAGATACAAGATAACTCCTATAATATTCTATAACCGCACTCCCCACAAAGATTTGGCAATTAAGCACAAGTTCAATTAAGAACTCTCCCCCATAAAATGTCATTCCCGAAAGAACAACAAGAGCGACCTTACATTCACAAAAAAAGAAGGATTTCTTTGGACATAACAAATCACATACGAATATGAATTTGAATCCAAAAATACTCAATTAAATTAACCACAAGAAAACCCATGATTAATTTAATCGGAAATGCTCAACATAAGAGAACTTACAGAGCCGCACAGTATACACATAAAAAATATGGATCACGGAAGATCAATACTGCAGAATAAACAAGGATTTGTCCATTTTTCATCACCAATTGCACAATGACATACAATAGACAAAATCCTCGTAAACAAAAGTTTTATCCTTTCTTCCATCAAAATATGACATAAAAGGCTTTTAACTTTTGTAATGTCAAAAGTTCATTCTTTTAGAGCATTGCTCGGTCGAACTCGCATGCGTTGCTATCTCAAGCATGTTTGTCAATGTTAGTGATCAAAACTATAAGTCCTTATTTCTAACCTACATAGCTAAAGTTCTCAGACTAGGATAAAAAGTGTAGTTGAGTTCAAGAACTCCATGGCAATCATCATACAAAACGAAGGACTACTCAAGGTGTAGTTGCAGGAAATCCCACAACACGCCCCTTGTATTATCATGATTATAATTTCTAGATCTAAACTTATTTGATATGAAAATAAAGATAAAAATAATGAAAATAGAAAATAAGACACAAGATTTACGTGGTTCGATCAATGTGATCTACATCCACGGGGTTAGGGATCTTCACTATGATTGTTTGTAATTACATATGGATTACAATTGAGACTCCATTAATGAGTATTTGGAGCTCTTGGTTGAAGAAGGAAGAAGAAGATAATAATACAAATTCTGATCTCTCTCTCTCTCTACAAATGTGTCCTCCCTAAAGTGTCTCTCTCCTTTTTCTTTTTTGATTATCCTCCTTTCTTTCTCTTGCATTTCTCTTTATATAGGTATTTACATAATGGATGACAGCTCATATATGGGGGGTACAGCTAACATTTCCCCTAATTTCGGATCTGGCTTGCGATGATATCGCAAGCTTACAAATGTTAATTTCGCAGATCTTCTAATCTTCGCAAAGTTATTACATTTTTCTTATGTTTAAGCTAATATCACCTATTGTGTCGTTTCTCAAAGTGCTCTGCGACATTTTTGTAATGCGTTGTTAAGAATTTCACGAGCGTATCGTTGTCGCGAAATTCTGATCCTACATCTTGCCTCTTTTTTCTTGAATATTGCTTGAAGAGCGATCTTCAGGAAAAAATATATTGTTGTAGTTGTTGGAGAGAGATACGTGTTGTTGGAGTAGTCTTTGATCTTTGTTGATGAAGGAACGAGCGAAAGAATACTGGACTTGAAAAGTACGTACTTGCCTCTATTCTTTTGTGAAGTTCCGGAATGTTGCGAAGTAAATAAGAAGTATCATCTTTGAAGTATGCAAAGTATGAAGTATCCTTGAAGAAGTATAAGAAGCATGAAGTATCCTTGATGAAGTATAAGAAGCATGAAGTATCCTTGATGAAGTATAATAAGTATTCAATCCTTGAAATATAAGAAGTATCCGTCCTTGAATGAGAATAATAAGTATTTCCTCTATTCATGCGAAATTATTACTCCATTTTTGGTGATTTTTGCCGAGAAGATAAAGAACATAAAATGTTTTCTTGGTAATCCATAGTTGCCTCTGTTCTTTATCTATGAGGGTAGAATCCTTAAGAAAATGTTGAATGTGCGAATTGTTTCTTCATTCTTATCTTGCCTCTGTCTCATGTTTTGTGCTCATGCGATAGTATAATCTCTTCAAGTTGCTTATAATTGTGCGAAATAATTGAGCGAGATAATCACATCATTCGAAATAATCACATTCTGCGAAATTCTGACACATTCGACGAAATTTAGAATCATTCTGCGAAGTTCTGAATCATTCTACGAAGTTCTGAATAATCTTGCGAAATTCTGAATAATCCTGTGAAATTCTGAGTAATCCTGAATAATTGCAATATTATTCCGTACAGTTTTGTAAAGTACTTGTGCGAATATAACGCTTATGTGATGATTATGTTATGAAATGTGTATGCGATGTTTATGCTATGAAATGCTTATGCAATGCTTTTATGATGCGAGTATGATGCTTGTATGATGAGAATGCTTATCTATTGAAATGTATAGCTAATGTTTGTGTTACTTAGCTCATTTTGCACGCTAAAATTGATGTAGCTTTAAATTGCCTCCATTCTCCATTTCTCTGGCTTTTTCTTTAGTGTATGCATTCATCTTCGTGTAGTTATTGTTCCTCACAAGTTCTTACTTGTGTTTCATCTTTCCTCTTTCCTGCACTATTAGTATCTCATAACAGTATGATCATAATATCAAGTCTGCGGCGTTTTCACTGCCTCAGTTTCATTTCCATATGCATATTCACAAGCTTATTTGCTTACATATAATCATCTTCGCAAGTTTATTTGTGTACCCTCTTCTGTGGTCTTATTTCGCCTTCCTAGTTAAAGGTCTTATTATGCCACCTCTTGTCATTGCGACAAAATCGCAGGACGTCTTTGCACTTTCATGCAAAAACCCATTGATCTTGCCTTAACTTTTTCTTTTGTATTATTGCCTCTTCAGGATTGTTGTGACAATATGACAGGCCTAAATATTCTTGCGAAAATAAAGCCCCATGACATTGTCGTCGTGCGACGAAATCGCAGGACGTCTTCACACTTTCATGTAATGACCCATTGATCTCGTCTTATCTTTCTCTTTTGTATTATTGCCTCTTCAGGATTGTCGCACAAATATGACAAGCCTTGATACTCCCGTGAGTAAGAAGCCTCATGACATTTGCGTCTTAAGACACTTATCAGCTCCCTAATGGAAGGTGCCGCCCTTATCTTCCCCCTGGTTGCCCCTTCAAGGAGGCGTACTTCTACCATACAAGGTTAGCCCCTCCCATCCAGTTTTAATAACAACCGGTTGTTTTCGTAGCCTCTTATCCCTTTTGCCTATATGGCTTATGGTTACGAGACTACACCCTAAGTGGGGTTTTCTTCGGGCCGAGTGCATCATTTGCCAAGACTTGTCAAGAGTGGTAAAGAGGCTCCAACGCCCCACGCACTCTTGACTCAATCGTGTACCTCGGCGCCTTGATCGATTTATGCACTCCTTGGGAGAGTCCTTATTACCTTAGTCTCCCAACCTAAGTCATATGCTTAAGCTGAGAATCCAAGGTGCCTCTCCCGGATGGGCTTTATTGACCCCAAATCTCCATGACTCAGGTTCCGGTGGCGGTGTAGCCTTTTCCTGAGCCACGCAAAAGGTACCCCCTTCTATGACGTACTTTAGGTCTTACATTTGCCTCTTGCGAAATTATATTCGCGAACTAGGGTGTACGCCATAAAGGTTTGCCTCTATCTGCGAAATTTTATTCGCGTTTCTGCGAAATGTTCGCGTCTCTTTGTTTCTGCGAAATGTTCGCGTTTCTTTATTCTCTCATTCATCTTTTCATTTCTGTCATCTCTTTCATTTTTGTCATCTCTTTCATTCATTCTTTCATTCTCATAATATCATATCATTTGAATCAAAATAAATATTCAAGAGAAATTCTAATACATGGTAACTCTGAAATCTTTGTCGTTGTGAAATCTTTGTAATTCTGCGATTCTATCGCGTTTTGTAAATCAAATCAAAAATCTTTTTACTCTCTGCAAAAGAAATATTCTAGAGAAACATATAAATTGAATTTTCTCAGTTTTCTGTCATTTTGAAATTTTGAAATCTCTGTAATTTTGAAGTCTTTGTATTCTTGAAATCTTAGTAATCTTTATAATCTTTGAAATCTTGAAATCTTTGTAATCGTGCGATTGAATCGCTTTTTGTAAATCAAATCAAAAATCTTTTTATTCTTTCATAGTATAAAGTACAATGTTCAAGGAGGTGGTACTTATCTTTCATGTGAGTCGCTATTGTTGTCAGAGAAGTGAATAAATGTCTTGAAATGTATGAATTTCGCGCAACAAAAAGAAGTGTGAGAAGTGAGACTTGAACCCTCGACCTGCTTCTTGGATTTTCTTGCACCATACCAACTGTGCTAAGCCTCTCTTGCGAAATAATCAAATTTCTTGCGAAGTAATCAAATTCCAACTGTGTGAGAGGCAATTCTGTATAAATTTCGCGTAACAAAAATAATCATGCGAGAAGCAAGAATTGATCTCGCGACCTGCTGCTTGCATTCATCCCTCGTGACCAATTGTGCAAGCTTATTCTTTGCGAAATATCTCTGCGAAATTATCATCAACTCTCTTCTGTGCGAAAAAATACGCATGTATTGGGACTTGATCACATGACCATGAAATCATTAACTTCACAGATGACCAATTGTGCTTCCTCTTGTTTGCGAAATAATGAAACAATATTGCGAAATTATCATTTTTCGCTCTCTGTAAAAAAGAAGAAAACTATGTTCGCGGCCGAATTCGAACTTGCGACCACGAACATACATACTGCTCTCTGGACCAATTTTGCAAGAACCTCTCTGCGAAATTAACGCATAAATTTTTTCCTTATTCTTTTATTCTCCCATGCAAATGAGAAGAAAATGAAAAATATGTGTCTCTGCGAATTCGAACCCGTGACCTATTTGTTGTTCGCTCAGCCTTGAACCATCTGTGCGAATTTCTGTTTGTGACAGAAATTACAGCATCTGCCTCTTATCTTTTCTTCGTCCTTCCTTAACTTCTTTCACATTTGCCTTCATCTCCTGAACATGAAAATTTTCCACTGAAACTACCATTTTTTCCTTAAATTTCACCACAACAACTAATTTTTTCTCTCACTCTGTTCATGTCTTTGAATTGTTGATGATGTTTACTCCCTGAAAGTGTGATTTCTTCCATAAAATTTCCATTTTTGAACCTAAACTTTGTAGATCTATAAAAATATGAGCAATAGCTAATCTTCATGGAAATTTTTTGAACCAAAAAGCTACAGGAGGGATAAATCCTTTACTCCTCCCTGTTTCTAGCGCCAAAAATGTAGTTCCAGGAAATCCCACAACACACCCCTTGTATTATCATGACTATAATTTCTAGATCTAAACTTATTTGATATGAAAATAAAGATAAAAATAATGAGAATAGAAAATAAGACACAAGATTTACGTGGTTCGATCAATGTGATCTACATCCACGGGGTTAGGGATATTCACTATGATTGTTTGTAATTACATATGTATTACAATTGAGACTCCATTAATGAGTATTTGAAGCTCTTGGTTGAAGAAGGAAGAAGAAGATAAAAATATAAATTCTGCTCTCTCTCTCTCTCTACAAATGTGTCCTCCCTAAAGTGCCTCTCTCCTTTTTATTTTTTCATTATCCTCCTTTCTCTCTCTTGCCTTTCTCTTTATATAGGTATTTACATAATGGATGACATCTCATATATGGTGGGGTACAACTAACATTTCCCCTAATTTCGGATCTGGATTGTGATGATATCGCAAGCTTACAAATGTTAATTTCGCAGATCTTCTAATTTTCGCAAAGTTATTACATTTTTCTTATGTTTAAGCTAATATCACCTATTGTGTCGTTTCTCAAAGTGCTCTGCGACATTTTTGTAATGCGTTGTTAAGAATTTCGCGAGCGTATCGTTGTCGCGAAATTCTGATCCTACACAAGGAACTGGTGATCTTCATCGACTAAAAGGTATGTGGAGACTTGAACTTATCTGTCACTCAAAAGTTTATCTATTCTATCTCCTACTCTTGAGATAAAAGTCGTTTTGATATATATACTTTCATTATGCATATTTGCTATTTCGAGACGAGTTTATCTCGCCTATCTATTTCCCGAAATATGTGTTGGTAATCTTCCACTTTAGCCGAATTCATCTTTGCCTAGTGACGAAAGTCATGTTATGTTTCAATCACTTGAAAATTGTTCTGACGAAAAATGGTCTGTGAATAACGGCTATATCCGTCCTCTGAGAATGTTTCAATGATTGAAATGAGAGTTTAGATTACATAACCATTGGTAGGATATAAGCATTGTTGTGGAAACACATATATGTATAAGTCCTTATTCCTTGAACCAAAGTTTGCGAACTTTGTTGATCAATAGAAATGAATGTGGCGTGAGCCAAGTCCGCGAACTGGCGAAAGTTCTCGACCCGAGAATTTTTGCTGGAGTTTGTGAACTCCTTCCATGAGCTTAAGTCCGCGAACCCAGTCTGCGAACTTGAGCAGGTTATATCTAAAACAGGTTGTTCTTGAACTCATGTTTATTCAAACTAAGGAATGCTTTTGCAAACCGTGGCTATAAAGTTCATGAACCAATTCGAGTGAATCAAACCGTTTTTGCTTCGATTGTGTCTTGTGTAGTTACATAAGATCTAAGTAATTGAAAAACTCTCTAACTAGTTCATTTGAGTCATTTGAACTAGTTATGGTGAAGAAGAATATGGTTGATATGAAAGTAATCATATGGCTAACCATTTGGTTAACTATTGTTGAACCAACAAATGTTAATGTTTGGGAACGGTTCGTAAACCCAAAATTGACATTTCATTTGTGTGTAACAAGCTAAGTTTTCGATCCAACAGTTGAGAAATATTAGCTTGAATCTAATCAGGTTTTCATCTAACGGTGAATATTGAATGCTTTGTTACCAAGCTAACATTGATTGCAAACCCTGATTTGAAAACTATATAAGGGAGAACTCAAGCAACTGGGAAACCTAATCCCCACACCTTACGTGTGATACTAGTTGCATAGCTAGAGTCGATTCTCCTTTAACCTTTGGTTTCTTCTTCTAAACCAGGTTAACGACTTAAAGATTTCATTGGGATTGTGGAGCCAGACCGATACTACTTTTCTTGTAGTTGTGTGATCTGATCTTGTTGTTTCTATCGTACGAGTACAATTAAAATAACTGGCTTGAGATTTTATATCTCCGATAGGCAAGATAAAAAAGTAATCACAAACACTTCGTCTCATCGTTTGTGATTCCACAATATCTTTTTTCGTTGCGTCGATTAAGATTATTGTGAGGTAATCAATAATACTAGGTTGTTCTTCGGGAATATAAGACCGGTTTATTGATTGGTTCCTGTTCACCTTGATTTATCAAAAGATGGAAGAAAACTCGCAGGTATATTCGTGGGAGACGGATTTATCTATTACCATGGACTTTTCTGTGTGATACATATTTGTTTATTAAAGTCTTTGACTTTGGGTCGTAGCAACTCTTAGTTGTGGGTGAGACCAGCTAAGGGAATCAAGTACATAGCATCCTGCTGGGATCAGAGGCTTAGGAGCATAACTGTACCTTGGATCAGTGTGAGATTAATTTGGGTTCAACTACAGTCCAGACCAAAGTTAATTTGGAGTAGGCTAGTGTCTGTAATGGCTTAATACAGTGTGTGTTCAATCTGGACTAGGTCCCGGGGTTTTTCTGCATATGCGGTTTCCTCGTTTACAAAACTCTGGTGTCTGTGTTATTTCTATTCCGCATTATATTTGTTTATATAATTGAAATATCACAGGTTGTGCGTTGTTCAATCAATTAGAATATCCGACCTTTTGGTTGTTGATTTAAATTGATTGACACTTGGATATTGGTCTTTGGTACCATCCAAGTTATCTCTCTTTGATAAAGACTCGCAGATTTCTATTTGCTTGAGTAGAGATCAAATCGAGAGATTGAGATATAAACTCTTTGATATACTTTTATCTAGACTGAGTCTGACTGTCTAGTTGATTCTCTAGAAAGTATATTGGAGTTTGTCCATCCAGATTGCTAATCGAATTTTTGGGTGTGGTTGTTGTACCCCCTCTTTTTCAATTGGTATTAGAGCAGGCAAACACGTTTAAGACCTTACAAGTTTGTGTTTGTAGCGATCCGAGGATGGGCGATAATATCTCTGATAAACGCGTCACCAGAAATAAAGGCTCTGTCTTGTCTAATTCCATTAAAGAGAAAGATTCCTCAATCTCGAATATAGACGAACCATGTGTTCCAACAAGACAAACATGCTCCGACATGAGTATTTCCGATTACCCTTCAAAAGAGTCTATTTCTCTAAATGAACTGGAAACAACTGAAGAGAGTGTATTGATTCTAAATCTTGCTAGAATCCAAGCTGATAGATTTAATCGGTTAAAACATCATGTCGATGTTCTACTTGGTGTAATTAGAGACTGCAATTTCATAGAAAATACTGAGATCATTCTTCACTTATGACTCTTGAGGCTAGCCTCAAAAAGGATGCTTTGGAAATTGAACATCGGTTGAGTAAACTCTCTATTCAAGGATGCTCTAAGCAGTCTAATTACCTATACCAAGTACTTTTGCTAAGCTTAAAAACGTTCCAGCTCTAGAAGTAAAATTGGAATCCTTTCTTGTTGCAAAGAATGTGTCTGAATTACCTATTGATCAAGGATGTTCCACATCACATGGAAGGAAGAAATCTCCTAACGAGGTTGTTAAGACTGCTTTGTCTAATCACTTTTGTGATCAGAAAGTATGCCTCTTTTTCAATGCAAAAGGCTCCGCTAAACAAAAGAGAAACTCTAGGTTGAATAAAACCTCCTTGGTTCAACTTCAACACACCTTAGACTTACTTCTCAAAGGTGTAACTGACATTCGTATGTCTAAACCAGTTGGTTTTCGTACTTACCCTGTGTATGTTACCAGGAAGGTCAGTTCAATGAGTTCCTCAAATGCTCTAAAGCAGAATAGTAGTCTTAACAAGAATCGTCCAAGGAAGGATCAAGTCGTTTCCTCTGAAAATAACATTTCCCTTAATGTGAACGAAATTCCAGGAGAAAGAAGAAAAATTGATGATAACCTGATGGAGATAATCGAAGGATATAAAGAAATTGTCGACAGGTTGTCATCCTTCACAAGTCAAAATTCTTATGGTAAGAACTCTAACAATGTCTCGTATTTTGATGACAGTAAGTTTTATGATAATTTCTCACACAAAAGGGAATCTCTCTTTAGATTCAGAAGAAAAAATAGACTCGATCATAAACACAGTTCTTTTGATGAGCTCAGAGCTCATACTTGTGCTAATTAATCACAAGGGTTAAGAACTTGCTCATAAAAATCCTGTTGAGCAAGATGTGTAAAAATCAGGTGTACTATATCGATTTGGTGTTCTGCTTAGTTGAGCTATCCTCTTATCGTTTATAGCCAAACTAGTGCCTTAATTAATAATTTTGATTGTCGTTGTTTTTTTAGTAAATATGATTCGAACTCTAAGACTTGTTAAGATTAATTTTAAAGGAATAAAATAGAGAGTTACTGGGTCTAGGATTCGGCCAAACTCATATCAATAGGTTCAATTATTTATTCTCAAGCAAATATCGCTCGACAAATAAAACAACATCGACTCCTATTCATGCCAAGGTAGATTCTCCAAACATTAGTTATAAATCGTAAGCATGGGACATCAAACATCTAAGCAAGCATGACCCATCTAATAAAATAATAACTAATTTTTTCAAATCATAATTCTATTTTAATTAAGTGCAAAAGTCAAACATAAAATAAAACAAATTCACCCATGTATGAAGTCCGGCTTCCTCCGTCGACCCAGTGTTGGGGTCTAGCTTCCCATGATAAAAACACACTCAAAAAATATGATTTATATATCAAATGGTGTTTTTATTAATAAAACAATGAATCTGCAACGCTGTATAGGCGTTACAAAACAATATTTATTGCAAACTGAAGCTACTTGTTACAATGGACTGTTACAAAATTTAAGACGCTAGGATGTTGGAAAAATAAGACACTAGAAATAACGACTGCAGTTTGCAGTATTATTTTCTTCGTGGCTTATTCTTCCTGCAAGTGATGATTCACTCTGCAACCTCCTCTTTTACCCTCAGTCTCTGCCCCAAACTCTCGATATCCCTTCTATGAAACACCAACACTCTTTATGTGTCCAGCAGAACCTAGAAATATCGCTCAATCACTCCAACAATTCTTCCATTACTCGGAAGTAAAACAATATATCTTCGAGATATTTTCTTCCCTTGTTTGCCTCCTTCACGCGTCTTTTGTTGGTTGTTAAACTTTCCAAACTTCCTGTGAGAATAAAACCAAGTCTGACAGAATATCTTCTCCCATTAATGCGCAAAATCTTCCAAAGATAAATAACAGAAACCCTTGAATATCTTCCTTACCCTGTTTTGTTCCAAACGATAAAATATCCTTCCCTTTTTTATTTCAACGCAATTACCACCCCTGTTTAGTGGAAACAGGTCAATCCTAACCAAATCTTGTGAAAAAATCTTATAGAATATCTTCCAAATCTTTTCCAGAGATCTCTCAGCCTTGTGAAGAACTCGGTGAGTATTTTCTTTCCTGTTTATCTTCTCACGCGTAGGATGGAAACCTGCACACTCCCTTCACGTTTAATATTTTTTTCAGCAGTAGTAGAACTCACGTAAGTACCAAAAATATTTCCAACAGATCCCTAATGTAGACTTCCCTGTATTAATCCAAATCCACGTGAATTTGTTTTTTTCTTTGACAGTGAAACTCTTACCGGCCTTGTTTACCCGTAGTAGGCCCATAACAATCAAAATAATCAAGAAAGGTCCAATCATCACTCTCCGGTTTTAATCCAGTGAATAACTCCGAGTTCGCTGTTCATCAAATAATTTTCCCGCCAAAAACAAATTCAAACGGGGAAGAAAAGGTTGCTTCTAACCAAAACGCGGGTGCCTTTAGTAGATGGGGTGCCCTGTGGTGTGAATAACAGTTAGGGTGCCCCTTAGTAATTAAGGTACCCCTTAGCCAACAATGAAAGTCCGAATAGCAACTGTCCTCCGGAGGTGCCTTTAACAGTTTTTCGAGTTGATTCTTCTAAAAACGTTTATTTGCCCAAAAACACCTACAAACAAGTTTATTAGTGATAAAATGAGTCCTAGCTAATGTATTTATGGGTGAAAATGTGTTACACTTGCGTGTTCATCAAATTCCCCCACACTTACATTTTGCTAGTCCTCGAGAAAAACAAGAACATTGACCCGCTACACAGCTAGTCATAAAATAAGAGAGAGAGAAGACCCGCTACACAGCTGGTCTTTTTTTTTTTTAACCCGCTACACAACTAGTCATAACATATATCTTTTTTTTTGTGGACCCGCTACACAGCTGGTCATTATTATTATTATTATTTTTTTAATTTTTTTTTTGGAGACCCGCTACACAGCTGGTCATAAAATGCAAGGAAATTCCTGAAAAAGAAAAGGAAAACGTTAACCACTCCCCCACACTTAAACATTACATTGTCCTCAATGTAATTGAGTCATCCAATGCAAAATTTAAGATGGGAAATCCATAAGATGAAAAAAAGTAAACGAAAATATAAAAATAAAAATAAAATAACCTACTGGAATGTACAAAAAAGGATCCCCAAAAATTAACAACCTGAAAATTTGGGGATCGACCCAAAATACAACATTTGTAAATGACAACTTCACACTTATGTTATAACGATGCGGATACACTGAAACTATCAAAAACAAAGATTTACCCCTAAACCAAGTTTTTACTGCACAAGAAAGTGCGTAAAGAACAAAATATGGGGATACTATTGGGACTGGGAAATTGTCAATTGGCTCATGCACGGTATTAGAAACATGGACGTCCTCTGGGTATTTGGATGCAAAGTATTCCAAAAAAAAAATTTGAAGCACATAATTCTAACCCTAAATTAGGTAACTTTTGGAAGTCTAGGGGACTAGAAACAACCTCTAAGTTGGGTGAAAGATCTTGCGAGATAGGTTCTTCTAATAAATTAGACGAATCATCTACACAATCATTCACATGGTCATCTATATATTCAGTATGGGACAGAGAGTCACTACATGATTCATCATCATCATCAGCAAATAATCTTTGACATTCAAGAACTCTTAATCTTTCTTCCAAACTAGGTGGTGTGTGTTTATAATACTTCTCGTATATCTCTAAAGGAGATTTTTCACTTACCACATGTGGATCAAAAACTCCATACCATTGCCTCTGCATGTATTCACCAAGCGTCATCTCAGATGAGGATGCATGCTGATTTGAATTTCTACGCTTATATTCTGCCAATGTCATCTTAGGTGACGTCTCCTCGGAAGAAGTCATCATCCTCAAAAATTCCCTGAAAAGAAATAAAAAAAGAAACACATAAAAAGGAAAAAAAATAATCTAAAATAAAATGAAAATACTGTACAAATAATAATAAAAAATAAACCTAAAAATTAATCTAAAAACAAATCCGCGTCAGCGGCGCCAAAATGATTAATAATTTTGATTGTCGTTGTTTTTTTAGTAAATAGGATTCGAACTCTAAGACTTGTTAAGATTAATTTTAAAGGAATAAAATAGAGAGTTACTGGGTCTAGGATTCGTCCAAACTCATATCAATAGGTTCAATTATTTATTCTCAAGCAAATATCGCTCGACAAATAAAACAACATCGACTCCTATTCTTGCCAAGGTAGATTCCCCAAACATTAGTTATAAATCGTAAGCATGGGAAATCAAACATCTAAGCAAGCATGACCCATATAATAAAATAATAACTAATTTTTTCAAATCATAATTCTATTTTAATTAAGTGCAAAAGTCAAACAGAAAATAAAACAAATTCACCCATGTATGAAGTCCGGCTTCCTCCGTCGACCCAGTGTTGGGGTCTAGCTTCTCATGATAAAAACACACTCAAAAAATATGATTTATATATCAAATGGTGTTTTTATTAATAAAAAAATGAATCTGCAACGCTGTATAGGCGTTACAGAACAATATTTATTGCAAACTGAAGCTACTTGTTACAATGGACTGTTACAAAATTTAAGACGCTAGGATGTTGGAAAAATAAGACACTAGAAATAACGACTGCAGTTTGCAGTATTATTTTCTTCGTGGCTTATTCTTCCTGCAAGTGATGATTCACTCCGCAACCTCCTCTTTTACCCTCAGTCTCTGCCCCAAACTCTCGATATCCCTTCTATGAAACACCAACACTCTTTATATATCCAGCAGAACCTAGAAATATCGCTCAATCACTCCAACAATTCTTCCATTACTCGGCAGTAAAAGAATATATCTTCGAGATATTTTCTTCCCTTTTTTGCCTCCTTCACGCGTCTTTTGTTGGTTGTTAAACTTTCCAAACTTCCTGTGAGAATAAATCCAAGTCTGACAGAATATCTTCTCCCATTAATGCGCAAAATCTTCCAAAGATAAATAACAGAAACCCGTGAATATCTTCCTTGCCCTGTTTTGTTCCAAACGATAAAATATCCTTCCCTTTATTATTTTCAACGCAATTACCACCCCTGTTTAGTGGAAACAGGTCAATCCTAACCAAATCTTGTGAAAAAATCTTATAGAATATCTTCCAAATCTTTTCCAGAGATCTCTCAGCCTTGTGAAGAACTCGGTGAGTATTTTCTTTCATGTTTATCTTCTCACGCGTAGGATGGAAACCTGCACACTCCCTTCACGTTTAATATTTGTTTCAGCAGTAGTAGAACTCACGTAAGTACCAAAAATATTTCCAACATAATCCCTAATGTAGACTTCCCTGTATTAATCCAAATCCACGTGAATTTCTTTTTTTCTTTGACAGTGAAACTCTTACCGGTCTTGTTTACCCGTAATAGGCCCATAACAATCAAAATAATCAAGAAAGGTCCAATCATCACTCTCCGGTTTTAATCCAGTGAATAACTCCGAGTTCGCTGTTCATCAAATAATTTTCCCGCCAAAAACAAATTCAAACGGGGAAGAAAAGGCTGCTTCTAACCAAAACCCGGGTGCCTTTAGTAGATGGGGTGCCTTGTGGTGTGAATAACAGTTAGGGTGCCCCTTGGTAATTAAGGTACCCCTTAGCCAACAATGAAAGTCCGAATAACAACTGTCTTCCGGAGGTGCCTTTAACGGTTTTTCGAGTTGATTCTTTTAAAAACGTTTATTTGCCCAAAAACACCTACAAACAAGTTTATTAGTGATAAAATGAGTCCCAGCTAATGTATTTATGGGTGAAAATGTGTCACACTTGCGTGTTCATCATGCCTGCAGACAATATTGCCTAGGATGTATTTATGTTTTATCGTTTCTCTCTTTACATTTCTTTTGCATCTTTTTGAGATGCTACAAGTGTGCTATAAATTTCTCATATGGTAAGGAACTTGTTGAGCCATTTCTCATGTAGCAAAAGTTCTTTTGTTGTTTTAGTCTTTATGGGCCATGTTGTATTCGTATGTGTACACAGGTTACCATCACGAGTCAACGGTTTGCAAACCCTAAAGGTATTCTTCCCTAATAAACCATATAAATACCAAACCTATGAGTCTCGTTTGCATACTCTAGGTTATTTTGGTTTATCAAGAATGTCGTCCTCTTCACAAATGTGTGGTTTTGCTAAAGGCTTTCTTGATAAAGGTATTGGTTTTGAATCCGAAGGGAGGAAGAAAAGAAACCTTGTAGATGAATATCATCCTAATGCCTCGTGTTACTATGCATATACTCATGAGAATGTTGAGAAGGATGATATGATTTCTGCTTAAGTGGTCAAGGACTTTGTTAAGTATTTTGAGGAAGCAAAACTGCAGCTCGTTGATACTCTGAAAAATCTTGATCTGTTGAAAACTGAGTTGAAAAAGGTTTCAACTGACCTTGGTATCATAAAATCTCACATCAATGATTTTCATAAAGAGAATCTCTTCTCTGAAGATGCAACGGATGCTGCTAATCACAAGCTCAAAGACGCTAAGACTCGTGAGGATCCTGAACCGTCTATTTGATCCTAGTTCGTATTCGGACATGGCACTGGAATCTTCTTTTGTTCCTTAGCTTATTGATTTCTAGTAAATCTTCTTTTTTTCTTGCTTTTATTAGAAGAATAACTAGAGTTTGGAATAGTCATTATTGTGATTACACATAGCTATGTCCAACGTTTTCATCTTCATGTTTTTAGATTTATTGGTTTAATTTCTAAACTTGTTTGGAAGATGATTTTTGCAGTATTAATCTTTATGGTTTTATATATTGCAATATTGTTATGGGATTTGTGTGTTTATGTCCGTGAACTTTACCGTCCCATATCTTGTCAAAAGTAAAGTCTTTCGTATGTCGATATGCATGTATTGATAAAAGAATGAATGGACTTTTGACAAATACAAAAGTTAAGCCTGTATTGTCAATTATTGATGGAAGATAGGTTAAAATATTTTTTTTGCAAGGATTATGTCTATTGTATGTCATTGTGCAAATAGTGATGGAAAATAGAATGAATCCTTGTGTATTCCGCAGTAATTGATCTTCCCTAATCCATATTTTATGTATTACTGTAAGGCTCCGTAAAGTGTTTTATGCGAGCATTAAACAAACAAGTTGATTATTTTTGATTAGCTATGTTGTTGTTCCGTAAGGTACTTTACGTCGAGCATTTTCAATTAAGTTAATCATCTTGTTTGGTTATTTAGTTGTTGCTCCGTAAGTTTTCTTATGTCGAGCATGACCAATTAAATTGATTACTGTTGTGATTAATTTGGTTGTGTATTTCAATTAGATTAATTATGGGTTCTCTTGTGATTAATCTAATTGTATTTTTTAAGTCTCCATAAATTCACTTATGTTTGAGCATTTGTCGATTAAATTAATCACGGGTTCTCTTGTGGTTAATTTAATTGAACTTTTTGGATTCAAATTCATACTTGTATGTGATTTGTTATGTCCAAAAAATCCTTATTTCCTTTCGAAATTAAGGTCGCTCTTGTTGTTCTTTCGGGAATGACATTTAATGGGGGAGATTTCTTTTGAACTTGCGCTTAATTGCCATATCTTTGTGGGGAGTGCGGCCGTGGAATATTATAGGGGTTATCTTGTATCTTTATAAACTCCTTGATCAATGCATTTAGCTTCGGCTATATGATTGCATCTAAAGAACAAGTTGATATTTTTGCTTTCTTTTGGTCAAGAAATGTCTCTTTCGGAAATTTCATTAGGATCCCGTTCTTGTACCTTTGCCAATTTTATTGACAAAAATGGGGAGAATTAATATGTAGTTCACACTACAAATACATATGGTTTTCGGATCATTATGTAAGGGAGAGTGGTTTCCATGTGAGATGGAGTATTGACTAAGGGGGAGTGATACATATCACTATAGTATTGTTGTTGAAGTTGTGATACAATTGAACTTTGACGCTGTGTAATGATACTATGACACTGTATAACAATGATTGAGAACTATTGTTTTCTTATTGTTATAGCTACGAATTTTCAACAACGATGATGCTAAACTTACAACCTTTGGGATCATTGGAGTACTTGGAAGTGACGAAGATTTCGAGTAATGTTGAAGATTAGGCATGTGGAATAGGAGCTGCAAAAGTTAATTTATTTATTTTTTTGTATTCCATATGTATTAATAGTTTTGCCACTAAAATTGACAAAGGGGGAGATTGTTAGAGCGTTGCTCGGTCGAACTCGCATGCGTTGCTATCTCAAGACATGTTTATCAATGTTAGTGATCAAAACTATAAGTCTTGATTTCTAGCCTACATAGCTAAAGGTCTCGGACTAGGATAGAAAGTATAGTTGATGTCAAGAACTCCATGGCAATCATCATACAAAACGAAGAACTACTCAAGGAACTGGTGGATCTTCATCGACTAAAAGGTATGTGGAGACTTGAACTTATCTGTCACTCAAAAGTCTATCTATTTTATCTCCTACTCTTGAGACAAAAGTCGTTTTGATATATAGACTTTCATTATGCATATTTGTTATTTCGAGCAGAGTTTATCTCGCCTATCTATTTATCGAAATATGTGTTGGTAAGCTTCCGCTTTGGACGAATTCATATTTACCTAGTGACGAAAGTCATGTTATGTTTCAATCACTTTGAAAATTGTTCTGACGAAAAATGGTCTGTGAATAACGGCTATATCCGTCCTCTGAGAATGTTTCAATGATTGAAATGAAAATTTAGATTACATAACCATTGGTAGGATATAAGCATTGTTGTGGAAACACATATATGTATAATTCCTTATTCCTTGAACCAAAGTTTGCGAACTTTGTTGATCAAGAGAAATGGAAGTGGCGTGAGCCAAGTCCGCGAACTCAGTCTGCAAACTAGTGGAAGTTCTCGACCCTAGAATTTCTGCTGGAGTTTGTGAACTCCTTCCATGATCTTAAGTCCGCGAACTTGAGCAGGTTATATCTAAAACCAGTTGTTCTTGGATTCATGTTTATTTAAACTAAGGAATGATTTTGCAAACCGTGGCTATAAAGTTCATGAACCGATTCGAGTGAATCAAACCATTTTTGCTTCGATTGTGTCTTGTGTAGTTGCATAAGATCTAAGCAATTGAACAACTCTCTAACTAGTTCATTTGAGTCATTTGAACTAGTTATGGTGAAGAAGAATATGGTTGATATGAAAGTAATCATATGGCTAACCATTTGGTTAACTATTGTTAAACCAACAAATGTTAATTTTTGGGAACGGTTCGTAAACCCAAAATTGGCATTTCATTTGTGTGTAACAAGCTAAGTTTTCGATCCAACGGTTGAGAAATATTAGCTTGAATCTAATCAGGTTCTCATCTAACAGTGAATATTGAATGCTTTGTTATCAAGCTAACATTGATTGCAAACCCTGATTTGAAAACTACATAAAGGAGAACTCTAGCAACTGGGAAACATAATCCCCACACCTTATGTGTGATACTAGTTGCATAGCAAGAGTCGATTCTCCTTTAACCTTTGTTTCTTCTTTTAAACCAGGTTAACGACTTAAAGACTTCATTGGGATTGTGAAGCCAGACCGATACTACTTTTCTTGTAGTTGTGTGATCTAATCTTGTTGTTTCTATCGTACGAGTACAATTGAAATAATTGGCTTGAGATTTTATATCTCCGATAGGCAAGATAAAAAAGTAATCACAAACACTTCGTCTCATCATTTGTAATTCCACAATATCTTTTTTCGCTGCGTCGATTAAGATTATTGTGAGGTGATCAATAATACTTGGCTGTTTTTCGGGAATATAATACCGATTTATTGATTGGTTCCTGTTCACCTTGATTTATCAAAATATGGAACAAAACTCGTAGGTATATTCGTGGGAGACGGATTTATTTATTACCGTAGACTTTTCTGTGTGATACAGAATTGTTTATTAAAGTCTTCGACTTTGGGTCGTAGCAACTCTTAGTTGTGAGTGAGATCAGCTAAGAGAATCAAGTACATAGCATCCTGCTGGGATCAGAGGCGTAAGAGCATAATTGTACCTTGGATCAGTGTGAGATTGATTGGGGTTCAACTACAGTCCAGACCGAAGTTAATTTGGAGTAGGATAGTGTCTGTAGCGCCTTAATACAGTGTGTGTTTAATCTGGACTAAGTCCCGGGGTTTTTCTGCATTTGCGGTTTCCTCGTTAACAAAATTCTGGTGTCTGTGTTATTTCTATTCCGCATTATATTTGTTTATATAATTGAAATATCACAGGTTGTGCGTTATTCAATCAATTAGAATATCCGACCTTTTGGTTGTTGATTTAAATTGATTGACACTTGGATATTGGTCTTTAGTACCATCCAAGTTATCTCTCTTTGATAAAGACTCGCAGATTTCTATTTGCTTGAGTAAAGATCAAATCGAGAGATTGAGATATAAACTCTTTGATATACTTTTATCTAGACTGAGTCTGACTGTCTAGTTGATTCTCTAGAAAGTATATTGGAGTTTGTCCATACAGATTGCTAACCGAATTGTTGGGTGTGGTTGTTGTACCTCCGATTTTTCGCATTCATTCTTTTATCAATACATGCATATCGACATACGAAAGACTTAACTTTTGACAATGTATGGGACAATCATAGTTCACGGATGCAAACACACATATCCCATAACATATTGCAATATATAAAACCATAAAGATTAATACTGCAAAAATCATCTTCCAAACAATTTTAGAATTTAAACAAATAAACCTAAAACAATGAAGATGAAAACATTGGACATAGTTATGTGTAATCACAATAATGGCTATTCCAAAAACTAGTTATTCTTCCTAAAACACAAGAAATAAAATTCTCATAAGAAGATTTACTAGACAAAATAAAATCAACTCTTAGAGAACTTGATTCGGAAAACACATTAAACATAGACAACAACTAAAGATTGGACATGGACGAGTTCTTCAGTTCGTTTTTCTAAAAATCAAGATTCCTTGTTGCAATTCCGAGTTGTTCACGTACCACCTCAAAATATCGAAGAAGATTTCCGACCAGTTGTGATGACATCTGAACTGGTAGTTTGTTTTCATGATCAACAACATGATAGCAGGTTATGAAAACAGGGTTCTCGTGAAAGTCGATAGGCTTGTCCTCCTCAACATTGTCTTCCTTGTTGCATCCATCCATTGTGTACACAGAACTCAGGTGAACCTTTTGACGTTGCGGAACTTGTATGTACCAAAACTAAACATGATACATATATATAAGAGATTCTTAGGAAACCCTAGGGATACTCGTATACGTTCCGTGTGGGTCAGGTGTTCGTGCACTTATGGTTACATCCTTGGTATAATACCAAAAGAATAATGGAGCTAAATTTAGAAGAAGTCTTGAAAAACTCAAGAATCATTCTAAACAAGGGATGACCTTCTTAGTTCAAGGGAACATAAGAGAATTGTTGGAAATCAAGGCAATCAACAAGAAATTATTCTCAAGAGTGAACGATCAAAAAAACATTACATTATGTAAAGTACTGGAGCAGGGCTCAACAGTTTAATGATCAATGTTTTGTAAAGACATATAGCAACAATTACTTTCTCAAGGCATACAGGTTCCTTGAGAATTATAAGCACCCTTCCATATTTCAAGAAGGATGTTATATTGAGTAGTTATGTTGTATTTTGATGAGCTTTTTGCTCATCAAGAATGTTGACTTCTTCTCTCTCTCCTTCTTGAAGATTTTCATCAAAACCACTAGAACTAGTAGCAGGAGATTTAACCATGGGGGAACAAGGAATACCTGAGATCGCTGCTTTCTTTGCCTTTTTGATGTTCCGTTTGAGTCTGTTTATGCTGATCTTGAGCTCCGAGACTCGATTATTGATATGGATGGAATCTGGGGAAAACACCTCGGGTTTACTGTCTTCTTTAGAGAGAGATAAGGAATTTGGCTTTTCTTTCTTTCGCCTATGCCTTTTTCTCTTCTCGGAGTTATTTAAGAAGTCAGTTGTCCTTCTGTCGTTTTTCTTTCTACTATTGTAGGCGTTTTTAATCTCAAAATCACAATCAAGAAATGTCTTATCACAGTATTTTTCTTGATTGCAGACAATGCCTTTTACTCCAACAAGATGAGAAACAGGTTTAATAACTTCTTTAGACATACATGCAAGAATGTTGTGAAGTTTTTCATTCCTTAATCGAAAACAACATCTTCATTCAGGATGTCCTTTATTTCCGCAATAATAGCAGTTAAAGGACTCGTTCTTCACTGTTCTCGTGTGAGTAGATTTTGAAGGGGAAAAATCCTTGTTTCTAGGAACTTTACTAGCTGCAAGAGTTTTTTCACTAGAATCATTAGCTTTAATAAAATTGATCTTACTAGTTTCTGGATCATCTATTCTTTTATATCCTAGACCACGTGTATCACGGTGTTCTTTACATGCTCCAAGCATAGAAGATAATTTCGTAGAGCTAGAATTGAATCTACTCAGACTCTCTTCCAGTGATTTCACTTTATCAAGAGTCGCAGCGAGATCAGTCTCCAAGGATTTTTCTTTGGCAAGAAGACTGAGTTCTCTGTCATTGAAATATTTTTGTTAAGAGTCATATCTTGCTTCATATTCTGCAAGTCTTTCTTTCAACACAAAGAGATTTTTAAGAAGATTATTACATTCAGACCCTTTTGAGAGTACTTCTTCTCGATCTTTAACGATAGATTGTAAAAGTTTATATCCACAATCATAACCTTTAAAGAATTTTCTCAGTTTTCTGTTTTCTTGACAGAGGGGTGCCATGTATTTACTCAAACAAGTAATTGACTTCTTTTCTTTCAAAGCTTGGTCAAAAAGCTTGATATATTGAGAGACTTCCTCATCAATACTTTGTCCTTCTTCTGAATTACTGTCATCTGAAAGATCATCCAACTTTTCCTCAAGCGATTTTTCACAGTTAAATGCAGATTCAGTCAAAGGAACAGAAATAGAGTTTTTCTTAGAAGCTTCAGGACTTTGAAACTTACAAGGATGACTCTGAGCTGATGTTTCATTATCTGAGATATTTTTATCGTCCATAGAGTCAGATCGCCACAAACACAGACTTATAAGGTCTTTAAACGTGTTTGCCTTCTATGATACCAATAGAAAAAGCGGGGGTCTAACAACTACACCCAACATTTATCTTACTAATCTGTATGGACAAAGTCCAATATACTTTTAAGAGAATCAACTAGACAGTCAGACTCAATCTTAATAAAAGTATATCAAAGAGTTATATCTCTCTTTATTGATTCAATACTTACTCAAGTAAATAGAAATCTGCGAGTTTGATTGAATACAAGAGAAACTACTTCAACGATACAAAAGACCAATGTTCAAGGATCAATCAATTTCAATCAACAACCAAAGGTTGTATTTCCCAATTGATCGATTCAACGCACAACCTATGATATTTCAATTATATAACAAAATATAATGCGGAAAAGAAATAACACAACCATCAGAAGTTTTATTAACGAGGAAAACGAAAATGCAGAAAAACCCCGGGAGCTAGTCCAGATTGAACACATACTTTATTAAGCCGCTACAGACACTAGCCTACTACAAACTAACTTCGGTCTAGACTGTAGTCGAACCCAAATCAATCTCACACTGATCCAAGGTACAATTGCGCTTCTTACGTCTCCGATCCCAGCAGGATACTACACACTTGATTCCCTTAGTTGATCTCACCCACAACTAAGAGTTGCTATGACCCAAAGTCGAAGACTTTAATAAACAAATCCGTATCACACAAAAAAGTCTACGGTAATAGATAAATCTGTCTCCCACAGAAATACCTACGGGTTTTTGTTCCGTCTTTTGATAAATCAAGGTGAACATGAACCAATTGATAACGCGGACTTATATTCCCGAAGAACAGCCTGGAATTATCAATCACCACACAATAATCTTAATCGACTAGCGAAAGAAGATATTGCGGAATCACAAACGATGAGACGAAGGTGTTTGTGACTTTTTTTATATCTTGCCTATCGGAGAAATCAATCTCAAGCCAATCTTACGATTGTACTCAAATACGATAGAAACAACAAGATCGGATCACGCAACTACAGAGAAAATAGTTGGGTCTGGCTTCACAATCCCAATGAAGTCTTCAAGTCGTTAACCTACAGGGTCTCGAGAAGAAACCTAAGGTTAAAGGAGAATCGACTCTAGCTAATACAACTAGTATCACACAGAAGGTGTGGGGATTAGGTTTCCCAGTTGCTAGAGTTCTCCTTTATATAGACTTTCAAATCAGGGTTTGCAATCAATGTTAGCTTAGTAACAAAACATTCAATATTCACCGTTAGATGAAAACCTGATTAGATTCAAGCTATTGATGGAAGGTAGGATGAACTTTTGTCTACAAAGATTAAGTCTATTACATGTCTTTATGAAAAATAGAATGAATCTTTGAATATTCTGCAGTATTGGTCTTTCCCTGATCCACATCTTTGTGTAAATACTGTGCGGCTCCGTAAGTTCTCTTATGTGAGTATTTCCGATTAAATTAATCATGGGTTCTCTTGTGGTTAATTTAATTGAGTATTTTGGATACAAATTCATGTTTCATAAGATTTGTTAATGTCCAAAGAAATCCTTCTTTTCTTGTGAAAGTAAGGTCGCTCTCGTTGTTCTTTCGGGAATGACATTTTATGGGGAAGAGTTCTTAATTGAAGTTGTGCTTAATTTCCAAATCTTTGCGGGGAGTGCGGCTGTGGAATATTGTAAAAGTTTTCTTGTATCTTTATAAACTCCTTGATGAATACACTAGTTTCGGCTATGTGAAATCATCGAAACAAAGTTGATATGTTCTCTTTTGGTCATGAAGTATCTCTATGCAAATTTTATTAGGATCCCACTATTTTCCTTACCTTTGCCAATTTATATTGACAAAAAGGGGGAGAATTAATGTGCAGTTCACACCACAAATACATATGGTATACGGATCATTATGTAAGGGGGAGTGGTTTTCATGTGAGATGAAGTATTGACTAAGGGGGAGTGATACATATCACCATATTATTGTTGTCAAAGTTGTGATACAATTGGACTTTGATGTTGTGTATTAATACTATGAAAATGTATAACAATGATTGAGAGCAACTGTTTTCTCATTGTTATAGCTAAGAATCTTCAACAACTATGATGCTGAGTTGAACACGTTCAGAATCACTGGAGTACCTGGAAGTGACAAAGATTTCGAGTAACGTTGAAGAACCAAGGAAGTCAAGCATTTGGATGAGATGCTACAAAGTTTATTTATTTTGTAATTCATATGTGTTGATAGTTTTGTCACTAAAATTGACAAATGAGGAGATTGTTAGAGCACTGATCGGTCAAACTCGCAAGCTTTGCTACCTCAAGCTTGTTTGTCAAGTTTAGTTTCCAAAACTATAAGTCTTGATTTCTAGTCTACTTATACCTAAGTCTCGGATTAGGATGTGTAGTTGAGCATTATACTTCACGGCGTTCATCGATTGAAGACGAAGAACTACTAAGGGGATCTTGTGGAACTTCATCAACAAAAGGTATGTGGAGACTTGAACTCATCTATCACTCAAAAGTCTACCTACTCTATCTCCTATTTGACAAAAGTCGTATAACTATATAGACTTCAATTATGCACATTTGATATTTCGAGCTGAGTTTAACTCGGTTACATATTTCTCGAAATATGTGTTGGTAAGCTTTCGCTTTAACCAAGTTCATCTTATATTCTTGACGAAAGTGTAGTCGATCTTTAGACTTCACGGCGTTCATCGATTGAAGACGAAGATCTACTGAGGAGAGATTGGAGGAGCTTCATCAACAAAAGGTATGTGGAGACTAAAACTTATTTATCACTCAGAAGTCTATTCTATTCTATCTCCTACTGAGACTAAGTCGTATATGTATATAGACTTTCACATTATACACATTTGATATTTCGAGCTGAGTTTAACTCGCTTACATCTTTCTTGAAATATGTGTTGGAAACTTTTTTCTTTAGCTACGTTCATCATTATTCTTGATGAGTTTAGTTGGAAACAATTTGTTTGTTGGAAATTAAATAATGAGTCAAAAGATGATCATGTTAAAATTGCCTTGAAACATCTTACACGATTTGTGTGAGACAGTCATTTAATGTAGACTCGGAATGTTTCGTATTGATCATTCGATCACTTGAAAATTGCTTTGAAGCTAATAGTTTGTGTGAGACAACTATTGTCGTCTTCTGAGAATGTTTTAATGGTTGAAATGAGAGTTTACAACAATTGAATATAAGCATAGTATGCGTACTTGCATATATGTGATCCAAGTCCGGGAACCATTAGTTTAAGGAACTCTTAGTTGGTGTGACGTCAAGGAATATTCATGAGGTAACCAGAATGGGTTATAAGGCGATGAGGAAACTTAACTTCGTATTATGACATAGATTTCTTATGAGATTTTCATTTCTTATGTCATAGATTTCCAATGAAATGATCAATACGAAACATTCCGAGTCTACATCAAATGACTGTCTCACACAAATCATATAAGATGTTACAAGGCGATTTCATTGATTATGTCAAATTAATGTTACCTTGGTAACAAAACATGCCACTTTCTAAAGAGAAAATCGTTATAGGATATTGATATTACAAGGCGATTTGACATAAATGGAGAAAGAGAACAAAACTTCGTGAATAAACCCTGATTATTATTGATCTCACACAATTTACGAAGTTACTAATTTAATAGACCTGATTAAATTATGGCAGGACCATTTGTATTGTATGCTTTGCACTCACTAATACCATAACTTAGAAAATTGCGATACTTGTACTTGGCATTAGCGGATTAGTACTTCTTATGGTAATTCGAAGATCGATACTTCTAATTGATGATACTTCTCATTCGATACTTCTTATTTTAGTACTTATACTTTAGGAATGGATACTTCATATACTTTGGAATTCTTATTATTCTTGAAGATCATAAATTATAGAACTGCAGGTGAAGACAAGAACTGGTGGTCTTTGTGGATGTTGTGGACGTTCCCTTTAGGAATGAGGGAAGATACAAGTAACGGCCATCTGTCTTTTGTGCAAGTTTCAACTATACATAATAGTGGATAACAATCATTATGGTTAGAAATGATTGTCCTAATTGCACAGTTAGAATGCTAATCTCTCCATAATTGGATTTTTTAGTATGGTAAGAAGTAATGTTGGCCAGAGCGGTATGAGAAATAATCCAACTATTGATCGTACCCCAGTTAGCAATGGTGCCTCTCAACAGGTGTTGCTTACTCTGAATTTGCATAAAATCAACAATTTTAATTCACGGACGCAAACACACATATCCCATAACAAGTTGCAATATATAAAATCATAATTTTTTTATTTTTTATTTTTTTTTGATGCGCGAAAGCTGGACCCAGGCCCCTACCCGAACCCATCCAGTTGGATTGGCCCCACTGTCAGACCCAACATCGCTCAACCCACTATACAACTAATCTACTACAAACCTTTTACGGCGGCGGGGATTGAACCGCTGATTTCCTCCTTACTGGAGTTGATGGGATACCACTGAGCTATGCTCTTGGACCCAAAAGTCTAATACTGCAAAATCATCTTCCAAATAAACTTTAGAGTATAAATAAATAAATTTAAAAATATTGCAAGATGAAAATCGTTGGAAATAACTATGCATACTCACAATAATTGTTATTCCAAACCCTAGTTATCCTTCTTAAAACACAAGAATAAATTCTCATAAGAAGTTTCCTAGACAAAATAAATTTAAGCAAGAACCAAAAATCATTTCACTTACTTTGAAGACTCTTCTGATATCCCTATAGTCATTAAGTTCATCTTCGATTAAATCAATCCTGGATTCAAGATTATCCATCTTATCTTCAAGTCTTTTGATGGAGGATTCTAGTTCACTCTTCAATGCATGTACTTGCTCCAAGACAAGATTCATGGTTAATGAGAGTTTATCAAAATGAGAACTAGTAGGATTTCCATCAGAGGATGAATCACGCTTATCTTGACACATCTCATTATCAGAAGAACCAAAACGAACTTTCTTAGAGGGGAAGAAAACGGTCCATAAATCATCCTCTTTACTGGAAAGACTTGAAGATGACATGATAGAGATGGTAAATGAAATGCTTGCTTAAGGGAAATAAATCTCTTTAAAAAGGAAGAAGATATGAGATAAATTCCCAAAAATACCTTTGATAAAAAACGTAACAGAAACTTAAAAGAGATAGGAAAAACTTCCAAGTATTCAGAAACGGTTCTTGGCTACACACGAACAAGTCAGCAGAAATCCTTTCACATCCCTCTTGGAGATTATTGTTCTTGTCCAAGGGAAAATAGACAAGAACAATCTCGAAACTTACAAAGAGTAATTTATCCCACCTAACGAAGGATCGGGAGGTTTCACAAGAGAGGGGAATGATTTTGTTAAACCTTGTTTCAGATTCCTATTTGTGGAGTGAGAACTCGAAGAGGATATTTTTCTTCCCTTTATTTTTCTGAACAGATTGTTCATCGATTTTTGCATACTATGAACGGTTCTGATAATCTCTTTAGAAAGTGACATAAATTTCTTATGAGATTTCTTTTTCTTCTTCTGGAATCGATTTTAGATGAACATTGTGTTCCAACGAAACAATATTGCACTGATAAGTGTTACACCGATTACCTTTCGAATGAGCCTAACTCTGTTGAAGAAAGGGAAACATCCAAAGAAAGTGAAATGATTCTAAATCTTGTTAGAATCCAGGCTGATAGAATCAATCGGTTGAAACACAACGTCAATGCTCTTATCGGTATAGTAAAAAATCGTGACTCTAAATTAAAGGCTCTTAGCGAGGAAAACGCCGAAGTCTGTTCCTCACGAACCTTACTCGAGGCGAAACTCAAAAAGGATTCCTTTAATATCACAAGACTTCTTTGCTTTTTACGAATTTCTTTATAACTATCACATATCTTCTTAATGGCACCTTCAAGAACTACTCCAGAATACATTTACCTGATGATGAATAGAGGAATCAAAGTGAAGTTTAATACAATTACTAGGCCCTGTAAGATACTTGACAAAATCCAAGTGATTGGAATGACCAAAAACTTAAATTTTAAAATTCATTTGAGACTTGCTCAGTAAAGGACGTACACAAAACTGAGGCGGATGCCCCATATCTTAATGCCCAAGTGCCTTAACAAATTCAACTTGCTCACGTGACTGAAGTGTTGTGAGTAACCGTTTTGCCTAAATTCCACTAAACAGTAAGTCGTATATTGATCACTCTGCTTCTCACTGTTTTCTTATACTTCCAAACAAGTTTGTAAATCCTCTTTCAAAATGTGAAATGCTCTTTTTAGCAATGTATAATATTATGCATACGATGGCGTATCAGTCGTCCTCTCCTTAAAACCTTTCTAGAGTGTAGAAACTACAAAGACTTCACCTAGGGATTCGAGAAGCCAGTTCCAACTATCGTTATCTTAACAGTTCGTGTATCCTGATCTAGTTTTGATTGTCGAGTCTTGCTCAAAAAACAAGATAGATAGAAATCCCAAAGTTTTCTTCGTCTCGGACTATGTGATTTCACAAGTTTATACTAGTAAGGTGAATAATAATCTAGGATGCTCTTCAGAAGTCATAAGACCGGATTTTGAGGTTTTCTCGACTTTTTCTATTGTAATTGATTTCCTACCTCACCTTGATCTTTGATCAGAACGAAAATCACATATAAGATTATCTGTGGGAGGAAGATTGGTTTAAAGTCTTTAATTAAGTTGAAGCACCTCTTAGGTTGTAAAGGATGTCAGCTAAGTGAATCAATTGCGCGGAGTCCTGCTGGGATTCAACTACGTTCCAGTCTGAAGTTTTGATAGTAGACTAGTGTATGTAGCGGCTTAATGAAGTTTGGTGTTCAAATCTGGACTAGGTCTCGGAGGTTTTCTGCATTTGCGGTTTCCTCGTTAGAAAAATTTCTGGTGTCTATCATATTTCTTTTCCACATTGTATTGTTTATCTTTATAATTGAAATAAAATAGGTTGTACGTTGAAATCAATTCAAGTAGATAAGTCCATCGTAATTGTTGGATACGACTTGATTGATTCTTGGATGTTGATATTTGGAATCATCCAAGTACTCTCACGGTATAATCAGGTTCACGGAATAGTCTCTGTAGCATTCTGATTGCGAGAGAAAGAGATATAAACTCTTCATACCTTTCCTGATTGAGATTCATAAAGTTGAACTATTGGAATTATATTTGAGTTTAGTCCATACAGGTTGCCTAAGAAAAAGTTGGTGGTGTATTTTGGTACCCCCACGTTTTCAATTGGTATCATAGAAGCCAAACACGTTTAAGACCTAATAAGTCTGTGTTTGAAGCAATCTGATTATATGGACAGAGATGCAATATCGATAAACGTATCACCAGTTCAGACTATACCGGATCCCGAGTGTGTTCTTGAAACCATTGATGATGATTTTGGTTGTGATATGAAGAAGGTGACCGAAAAACTTAGTCATGAGAAACACCGATTGATAAGGAAAATCGATGGACTTCATTGTGAAGTGTATATCAAAGACTCCGATCTTCGAGAAGTATCTGAAAGGGAAAACACCCTCCAGTTAAAATTGGATGATCATATTCAAATTAATAAAGAGATAATTGTAAAGTTAGCTGATTCAAAATCTTCTCTTGCCGAGACTTTTTGGATTTCGACTTCTGTTGAAACTTCCAATATTCAATATTTTCTTTCGATAAAAAAATGACTTCTTTATGTCCAATATCAGAAAACG
The DNA here is from genome assembly GCF_003573695.1 of Papaver somniferum. Taxonomy (NCBI): domain Eukaryota; kingdom Viridiplantae; phylum Streptophyta; class Magnoliopsida; order Ranunculales; family Papaveraceae; genus Papaver; species Papaver somniferum. Next base: position 134,284,878 of record NC_039358.1, on the reverse strand, counting down.
GTCAAAAATTGTCTTAATAACGGTCATTTTAAAAACAACAAGTTTGATGATTTTTTTCTAACCGGATAATTTTTTTTAGGAAGTTGTCCGTTGTAAAATCTCTAATCTCTTTTCTTCGTGTATTCATGGAGGGTGTTATCTTGGCACTTTTCTTTTTCAAATCTTTACCTTTTTCAAAACAATGGTATACTATAGCAGCACAGGGAGACATGCTTGCTTGGTTCTTAGTGCCTTAACTTCCATGTAATTCTACTTTGGTCAAACTTTGGTATGGCCCAGTTCTGGTTTAGAATATCCCTCTACGGCCCGTACTGCCTGCTACAAGTTTTTTCTTTATATAGGTAGTCGAGCTTGATTCTCTTTACGCGCATCAAGTTTTTCTCAGGTCGGCTTCTTGATACTCCCTCCGTCCCACTATTAAGTGACCTATTTACTTTTAGATTTTGTCTCACTATTAAGTGACCTATATCACTAAACAAGAAGATATTTCTAAAATTATCCTTTTAATTGTTTATAAGAAATATGCATAATTTGATAGGCATGTTTATATTCGTTATGTAGGTGTTTTAAAATGCTTTTCAATGGTATGAAGTTTGCGAACATCCGTGGTGTAGTTTGAGAGATAAATCATTTCAAAATTTCAATAATTATTATCCATAAGGGTATATTTGTAAAAAATGCTTAAATACACTCTTTTCCCTTGCTTGCTTTAAAAATTATGCAAACTTGAACTAGGTCACTTAATAGTGGGATGGAGGGAATATTTAATAGAATATGTAATGAGAGTTTGTGAGTCACGTAAGAGTTGTGTGAGGTGAGCGTGTGCTATGCACGTGAGAAGTATACTTGTGAACCGAGTTTCGAGAGAAAAGAGATACATAAACTCATCTCTATGTCTGTAAAATATTATCTTCTTCTATTAATCAAATCCTTGATTCAAATCGTTCTCAGTAATCATGTAGACATTCGATTTATCGAATGCTAACATGGTATCATATGTAATGAGAGTTTGTGATTCATGTAAGAGTTGTGTGAGGTGAGCGTGTGCTATGCACTGAGAAGTATAATTGTGAACCGAGTGTCGAGAGAAGAGAGATACATAAACTCATCTCTATGTCTGTAAAATCTTATCTTCTTCTATTAATCAAATCCTTGATTCAAATCGTCTCCAATACAATGTAGACATTCAATTCATTGAATGTTAACATGGTATCAGACTCAGAAATCATGAATTTCTGACGATATCGATCAAATTTTTCCACTGATTCACCTGAATCTTCATCTCCTGCTGTTGTTCTTCAACAACATCTTACAACTCTGATTGTTCTTCATAAAAAATCCACAGATTGTTCTTCATCCTACAAAGAATTACATCTCAGATCTAGATTACTTACAACACCATCTTCCAATTTCATCTTCAACCTAAGATTTCCATCATAATTAGCTTATTTTTGCAGCTAATTTCTTCATCAAGATCTGCTTCTCTTGATTCCTGATGCCGAGATAGTATGAGCGTGTTCTAGTCTGCTACACTACGGTCTAGTTAGGGCGAAAACTTAAAGTCGTTCCACCGATTGGATTCAGCAGAAGATTGAGAAGTTGTTGGTCTCATATCTTACTTCAAGGCAGTCCTTACAATGTGTTGAATAATCTTGTGTTTTACATGATGTCTCTGGGTTTGATTTTCGTATTGGAGTTGGAGTCTACGGATCCACAGGTTTGAGTTCTTCTAATTTTCATTAATTTTGTTCATAGAGTTTGTTTTCATGGAACTAGTATGCAGTTGTGATTATTGATGGTTAAGTAGTGTGAGGTTGTATCTGATCCTGATGCTAGTATTGCAACGTCATCAAGAGGATTAAGCATGATTTTGGATCTAAAACTCAGTTTTTGGGTTTGAGCTCTTGGTTTTTCCAATTTCCAGTTTGCTTGTTTAAGATTGGAATTTCTTAACTCATCAACTGAAATTTGAGCCTCTACTGGTAATCTCCATTGTTATCTTTAGATTACTTTAGGTTTTAACCTCATGTGTTCAGCTTCTACATCACTGGCTCAACAACAGACAATGCTATCTTCAAAAGCTTTTTCATCATAACTAGAATTGTGGCATCTAGTTTTTTAATCAAGTCCTACTTGTGCTGATACCTAGAGCTTTTGAGTCTGAGCATGCCTATCTCCTCTACACCTTGTCTAGATAAGAGAGAAGCTTAAAGTTGTTCCACTTGAAAGTGAGGAAAATCTCCTCTTAAATCACAGATGTGTATTGATGTGTATGGAATGTGAGTTTGTTGCACTATATGTGCTTAATTTGCTTGTTATCAGTTCATCCCATTGGTACTAGATTTGGTACAGTCCTCTTTTTTATGAGTGAGTTGGCTTGCGAGTTCAAATGATGAAACTGAAGATGATGTTCTGGGATTGAAATTGGGGAGTTACATAAGTACAAGTTGATGTTCTCTCTGATGAGTTTACATTCAATTCTGATGTAGCCTGGTTTAGTTATCTTTTCAGTTGTTTTTCATTAATTTTAGTATATAATAATGGGTACTTTCTTAAGTATTGGAATAAGTTGTTTTAGTTGTTGTTTGGTGGATATCAGTTCAAGTGCCTGCTTCTTCTCTTGTGTCAGTTCAAATTCAAGATTGGTTCACTACATTGGTTTGTTTTCACATGGGTATACAACTGATGCTGCTAAGTTACATGTGCTACAAATGCTCTGCATAATCTATATTTCATTACATGGGTATGTTTTGTTCTATCTACTATTACAGCAGCTACTACCATCAGATAAGTGATTCTTATCCTAGTTAGTTTTGGCTTCATATTGGGCTATTACTGTCACTGTTTCTACATTTATATACATCTAGTTGATGAGAGATTATCCATAAGTGGATCGTTTGAAGTGAATCTTTGTTGCTGAGAAGCTATTTCCATTGCTGGAGCACAGACTACTAATACTTCTGAATCACTACTTCCATTGTTGGTTTTCTGCTCCAACTATGCAGGACACCTTGTTTTCTGTAGCTTGCTCCAGAATTTGTGTACGACTATGGCCTGCAACACAAAATGTTGCTTACAACTAATGCACAATGGTCTGTTTTGCTGCTGCTTTACTTCTCAGGCTACACCAACTGAAATTCCTTCCAATGTTGGATCTCTGTTCCATCGGCTAGTACTATTACAGTCAAGGTTTGGCAATTTACAAGCACTCTACATCTACAATTTGCTCACCTTTCTTATTTGGACTACCAACTGTGAGCTTAATCTCCACTTGCAACTGTTGTTTCTATTACATCACCACCTACTTATCAAGTTACACTGACTGCACCATCATCACTTCTAACCTTGGTTTGTCATTACTTTACCAATCTGCTGCATCATTCATTTGTTGTTCGTGGTATCATCTTCTTTTCCTGTTTCATTTGGCTACTGATGCGACAACATCTGAGAATGGTTGTTTATAGCATGTGTGTGAGTGAATGTTTCTGCGATCATTGTTTTATCTTCTAGCATATGTAATGAGAGTTTGTGAGTCCAATCTCAAGTGGTCTTTTTATAGACCACTAGAGATTGAGGTAGCGTAATAGCATATGTAATGAGAGTTTCTGAGTCATGTAAGAGTTGTGTGAGGTGAGCGTGTGCTATGCACGTGAGAAGTATAATTGTGAACCGAGTGTCGGGAGAAGAGAGATACATAAACTCATCTCTATGTCTGTAAAATTTTATCTTCTTATATTAATCAAATCATTGATTCAAATCGTCTCCAATACAATGTAGACATTCAATTTATTGAATGTTATCAATATTAAGCTTATCCGATAATCAAGTATACTGCCTGCTAGAGAATTCAAGTTGTTGAAGGAGATGGATGGTAAAAAAAGAAGATGATAAACACTGCGAAAAGTTATGTTGCAACTCCAATTAGTTAGGCAACGGGAATACCCTTTACATTTTTTATGGTTTAACTTTTCCTTATAAAGACTAGGAACCCTTTAAGAACCAATCAGGTAAGAATGCCCACATTTCCACTTCTGAATATAATTAAGCGGTCCGCGAGTTATAACCCCAAAAGTGTCATATCCATGCACAAAAACTCCACCAAAACAAAATGTTCACAAAAACCTCATTTAACATAAACTGTCTATATCAAGGTTCGAAAAACGGGTCACGGCCCAGGTCACATGTACTAGGCGTGACCGTTATAACGTGTTTTGACGGGTGTGAGCACGTTTTGGGTCAAAAACGCGTTATATAGGAATAAAACGCGTTTTTTTGACGTTTTTTTTAAAATAACGGGTGTGATAACGGTTAAATAAGAAAAATAAATAATTTGTGATCTGAATTTCCTATGTAACCGGTAATTACAGCTGTGAAAACGGTTACAACGGGTCTAAATAACGTTGTTACTACGTTTTTTCATTTTTTTTGGTTTAATTTATTTGATTTTTTATTTATTTGTTTATGGGTTTTTAACATACAAATTTATGGATATCTAGTAAAATTCACAACCCTAAGTCTATGACTTATAACAATGCATTGTAGTTATCGTCTACCGACAATATTTATACACGCATACTATCACTATCCACTTGATATGTTCAAGTTGTCACTCGAATAGTTCAATGCATTCCCCAATATTTCAATAATGCATATTCGGATTCAAAAGCAGTCAAAACTTTGTTGTCAAATAATACTCCTAGGCTCTTAGCTACTTGCTACAAGACTAACCAACAAGGAATGCAACAGGAAGAGAGTCAGAGACTAGCTAGAGAAAAAGAGAGTGAGAGAGGGAAGTCAGGGAGTCGATTTATCTTTTTCTTTTGCATTTGGAGGTGTGTACAGTATATGCTACATGTGGTCTGTACTTTAGAGTTCAGACTCAAAAGTTCAAGAAATAAAACAAAAAAAAAAAGTAAAAAGAGTAGTTGGTTTCATGATCAAAGACATAGCTAGCATGTGCTTATATACGCATGCAACGAGATCCCAAATGTTTCAAGAATATTTCGATTTGCTAGCTATTATGTCTTCTTGCCCAAAGGAATGCTTTAAAAGGACAAGAAGAGAATTGAAATGAAATCAATACCTCTGGTTCTCTGGTTCTCTGCTTCTTGCTCAAAGGAATGCTTTACATTTTGAATTTCTCAAATACAAGTTTAAGAGGTAATATTAATTATTTTTTGTAGATATTTCATTCAATTAGAGATATAATTTATTAATACGTTATTAATTTATTTATTATCGTTTTTTTCTTTCATGATGTTAGAGTAGTGAATATAGATGTTTGACAAATATCGATGTTTTTTTATTTCATGATGTTTGAGAAATATTTAAGAAATGTTAAGTGAAGAAATGTTTCATTCTATTAACGTATATTTACTTAATAAATGTTTCATTTTTATCTAAGAAATGTTTTAAGAAATATATATTTTTTGTTCATTTTATTATCATTTATTTAAGAAATGTTTTAATAAATGTTAATATTCATAATTAAATAGTCCATCAACTTGAATCAGCTGGCACGTAAAAAATCATTGTTTCTTTATAAAAAAATGGCATGATGAATTGATATATGTCACTTATTGCTATGTGAAATTTCCTACTTACAGAATATAATGGAAGGATCAACATCTGCAAAACGAGATGTTTTTCATGCATATTGTACTGTAATGAGTGATGGTAAAAAGTTGAAGTGTAATTTTTGTGAAAAAGAAGTGTCTGCGGGAATTTCGCGTTTCAAAATGCATTTGGCACAACAAAGAGGTACAATTACTCCCTGCATGCATGTGCCACCTGAGATTAAAAATTTAGCAAAAGTATGGGTGCAAGACAGAAACAAAAATAACAGCAACGAGTACCAGAAACTGAATATGAAGATACAGAAATTCAAGATATGTATGAAAATGAACCGTGGAACCCTGTGCATGATATAGATGAAGAAGAACAAGCGCCGGTACCACAAAAGAAAATGGGCGGGTTATCGAAGTTGAAGAATCTTTTTGGACGAAAAAGTAAGAATACTAATGCCGGAGAAGGTACATCACAGCGTCCACAGTCCTCTATGGACATACCTAGTTCTTCAATGCGTACACCACACCAAGCACCTAGGATGTCTGTAGATATGGGAGGACAATATAATACTAATAGGGATTCTCAACCTAGCATGGAGAATTTTGGGAGAAGTAAAATATGCCGGGAAAAAGTTGATTCTTCTGTTGGACGTTTTTTCTATGCTAATGATATTCCCTTCAATGTGGCCAACTCAACTCAGTACCACGAGGCATTCAATGCAGTTGCAAATTTAGGAAAATCATACAGAGCTCCGTCTTCCTATAAGTTGTCGAACCCATTATTAAGGCAGGAAAAACAAAGGATTCAGAAGGATGTGGTGTCGGTCCAACGAAATTATTGGAGAGAGTATGGGTGTACACTCATGTCAGATGGTTGGAAAAACAAAAATAACCATACGATTGTAAACTTCTTAGTTTACAGTGGCCATGGGACATCATTTTTGAAAAGCGTTGACATCGAGCATAATCGGTTGACAACAGAGTATTTGATGTGTTTGTTCAGACCGGTTATAGAAGATATTGGTCCGACAAATATTGTTCAAATAGTAACTGATCAAGGATACCAATTCAAAGCCGCATGTAACTATTACAACTTAATTTAATTACAGTTGTTTATTTTTATATATTATTAATTCATTTCTCATTTTGTTTTAATAGGTATGAGATTGGCCATAGAGTATGGTACATTTTTTTGGGTACTTTGTGCATCTCATGTGTTGGATTTAATGTTGGAAGATACTGAAAAGTTCCCCTTTGTAGACCAAGAATTTGTGAACTCGCCAGAAGGAAAAACTCGTACGGCTAAAGATGTGAAAAACATTATTTTGAATGAGATGTTTTGGCACACATGCCAAAATGCATGCATGATGGTTGGTCCTTTATTGAAAATGATCCGTTTCTTGGATTCAGATAAACCTACCATGGGTTATTTGTTTCATGCACTTGCTACATGTGTGGAAACTATAGAAATGGGTTTGGGTAAAACTCGAAATAATTCTATTGTAGGTGTGATTAACCGACGATGGAAAGATCAGTTGAGTTCTCCTCTTCATGCTGCAGCGCATTTTCTGAATCCATATTATATCTACAACCCAGCAACCAATCTCATCAACAATGAAATTTCTCAGCCCCAAATTTGTCTCAGTGAAGTTATATCAAAAATGATTAGTAGCCCTCAAGAACAAGCGACATGCATGCTAGAGGTGTGAATTTTTATTAACAATTAATTTCGTAATTATATGAATTTCTATTCACAGTTTTTGATATTTTTAGGCGGGAAGAATGCAAATGATGCAAGGCCAATTTGCATCACCATCAGCAAGATTGGATGCTCTGCAAGGTGATCCTGTAAGCTGGTGGTTGTCATACGGTGCTCAGTTTCCATCACTCCAGAGGATCGCGGTAAAGATACTAAGCCAGACAAACACATCGTCTGGATCCGAGAGGAATTGGAGTGTGTTTGAAAGAATTCACACCAAACTACGCAACCGTTTAGTTTCGTCAAGAATAAACGATTTGGTATATGTTCAGTACAATTTAAGATTGGAGCAGCAAAGAGTTCAAGGTAAAGCAAAGCGACATAACATCGATGTCCACGATGTTCATAGCCTGCTGACAGATGAAAATATGCTTGATTGGATAACAGGGGATGATGAAACACCAGTTTTACCTCAGGAAGAACATTGGTTAAATGAATTGGAAGAGGAAGCAGCTAATAATCCAGAGCCTCTCCCTCCACCATACGAATGGAATGATCCAGAAGTTGAAATCTCATATCAAAGGTTGCTAGTGAGTAACTTTGTTTATGACTTTGGTAACCTAACATTTGGAGACAATACACAAGGTCATGAAAATGAAAATCCCATATACAATTCTCATTACACTGAAGATCGTCCAGAAGAAGATACCCGAGGAATTAATGAAGAGTATAATTCCAATATTAATATCAATAATGAAGTAGATAATCGTAATGATAATGAGGAAGAAGACTATGGTTATGAAGATGACGATACTGTTAACTACGACAGCCAAATGCATTACGCGAACCAATATGAGGCGGAGGAAGAGGAGGAGGAATCAACTGAGAATCGTCGAGAAAACAGAAAATACTTGAATAAGTCGGAAAAAAATGTCGGTACAAGTTGGTTTGTCTAAGTTTAAAATTTCAAGCACTACTGTCACTAGGTTACTTATTGTAAGTTTATAAAATTTGAAGTGTTTAATGATTATTTATGAAATTTTAGTTGTAAGTTTGAAATTAAAAATTGTATAAGAATTTCTCCAACTCAAAGTTTTTTTCCTTAAAAACGGGTTTAACCGGTATGAAAACGGAAAATACGGTGTAAAAAACGTGTGTTAAAATGTTATTTAGAAGAAAAAAACTGAAATATTAATTTTAGAAAAACGGTAATCGCAGGTGTGAAAACGGTTATAACGGGTCTAAATAACGCCATTTTTCCCTATTTATCGGTGTTATTTAGGTAAGCGTGTTGGTGAGCCTCACGGGCACGGTATATGGGAGTGAGCGTTATAACGGACGTTTTTTCGGAAAAAACGGCTGTTTTTCAAACCTTGGTCTATATTACCCTTCTACTATGTAAATCACCCCAACAAAAACAAAAATCAACCCAACCTTTAAATTTTATTATATTATCACCACGAACAACAACCCACCACCAGCAACACCACCACCGCCCGTCGCCGCCGCCACCGACCACCTTCGCCGCCGCCACCGACCACCGCCAAAATTGGTTTCACCAAAATAAGATGAAACCAAATTTTGGTTTCATCGTAAAAGAAAGGAGAAAGAATAAGAAGAATAAATGAAACACAATAAGATGAAACCTTCCACCACCGTCAACTGCAGCGCCCCCATCGCCACCACAACCATAATCACCACACCCACCACTACCATTACCTCCTTAACCAAGACTACTTTCAACAAAAAACAATCCACAATAAGATGAAACCTACCACCACCGTCAACTGCACCACCCCCATCGCTGTCACAACCACCAGCACCACAACCACCACTGCCATTACCCCCTCAACTACAACCAGTTTCAACAAAAAATAATCCACCTGTATCCCACCATCAAAAATTGGCTTCACAGATATTAATATTCAACAAAATGAAAAAATACGATGAAACCTAATTAGGTTTCATCAACTTCATCCAATTCATTACACTTTTAACAATGCAGACATACACCTCTTTAATTGTAACCCATATTAGTCCTTTATGCAACACCTGAAGCTCAACTACAACTCTCATTGCATTAGCACCACCCTTACTCAGTCAATCCATTCGTTATCACTTCCATAACTTCAGTTAAGGCCACCACTACCAACAAAACTTCTTCATCAATACCTGGAGTACCAGTACCAGACCCTGCTATACACATTCTCCCAATTCATACACACATATAATCAAAACCACCATTGTACATACAATCGAAACCACATATTGTCATTTCACCAACATAACTTCAATGATGAAACCAAACACGCCGTCTTCCAAGTCAGACCGAATAAACTAGACAAAAATCAGGTGAAACCAAAATTTGGTTTCATCATAAACTTAATTTTCATCATTAAAATCTTTGGTTTCATGACAGAAAATATGCAAGTTTATGATGAAACCAAATTTGGTTTCATCATTAGTTTACTGTTTTCACCAACCAAAACTGTCAGAATTTGATGAAACCAATTTTAGTTTCATCATAAATCTGTCATTTCCCAATACAATATTGATTTCGACTTTGAAGATGTATCATCATTTGCTGGTGATGAAAACATCATAAGGTGGTGGTGGTGATTGTAGAGGATTGAACGAGGAGGCGGAGGTGCTGTTGGGAGCGGATCTCCAGGTACTGGTGTTGATTGTAGATGAGGTGTTGTTGGTGGCCGATTTGAAGGTATTGGTGGTGGTTTTAGATGATAAAAGAAGGAGGTAGAAGTAGTGTTGCTGGCGGATCTGATGTACTGGTGGGAAAAACAAAAATAAGAGGAGGCGGTGTTGTTGATGGAAAATCGGTAGACGGAGAAGAAGAAGGTGATGATGGTGTTAATGGAGGAGACAGAGGTGATGATGGTGTTAATGGAGGAGACGGAGGTTCTGTTGGTGGCGGATCTGGACACATCGGTTGGTTTGATGGTGGCGGATCTACTGTTGGTGATAGATCTGAATAGAAATAGACGAAAAAAGAGACGAAGGTTTCGTGGAGGAGACGAAGGTGTTGCTGCTGGCGGAGGTGTTGTTGCTGGTGGTGACGGAGGTGTTGCGATGGTGTTCATGGAGAGATATTTGTTGCTGCTGGTGTTAATGGTGGTGGGGAGATGAAGACCACAGAAATAGAAAAAAGAAAGGAGAGAAGAAGAAGAAGACAAGATAAAAAAGGGTATGTTTGTTTTTTTTAAAGTAATAAAAACTAAATTTGCACATTATTATTTGACCTGGGATTTTTGTGTCACTTTTTAATTAAATGGTTTTCATTTATTAAAAATAATATGGCTGGATTTTTTGTACCACATGTTTGGTCATCTTGGTTTTATTTGACTAGTTTTGATAATTAAGAGACGATATTGCTAAGTGCATGCAGAGTGTACAACCATGAATGCACAAGTTAAATTTTTCTTTTGATATTATTGTGTGCCCATCATTGTTCTAGCTATATATATATAGAGTCATCAACCCAGACCATTCAGTCGCTTAGGTACTTGCGAGTTTTTGACCTTCACTTGCTTGATTTCCACAAATATATCAGTGCATCATCACTACTACTACTGCAGGTACGTAGGCCATGGATCATGCACTAGGGTTAGAAGTTGAAGTCAAGTGCTCTGCCAATATGTTTTATGGGTTTTTTAAGAACAACATTACGGAACTCAAAAATCACTTTCCCGAGATTTATGAGAGCGTTCATGTTATTGAAGGACATGGACCTAGTGTTGGCAGCGTCAGGCTCTGGAAATATAAACGCGGTATTAATTAACTTTATAGAGCATACATAATTTTGTAGCCCGTTATTATGCCTGCTGGAAACTTTCTGGTGTATTTTCTTACGTTTCCACAAAAGGAATTCAAATCCAAGTGTTAATTAACCAATTATGTGTTTTTGTTTTTTTGTGAATGGTCATTTTGTCACAGCTAAGGAAAGGATGACAGCCGTGAACAATGAACGTAAGTCAATCACGTGGAGTTTGGAGGGAGACGAGATAAATTTTGAGATCAAATTGGTCTCTGTTACTCCGACTGGTGAGGGATTCTGTTTGGTGAAATGGTTAGTGACTCTCGAAAACGGCAATGGAGATGTCCAATTTCTAACAGCTTTTATCAACTACCTGCGTACCATTACGGTAGGGTTGCCTTCTCGGCTACTCAAACAGGTCTAAACATCTCTCTATGTACACATGAATGCATCCAAGACTACTGCAATAAAAGCTGTGTAGAGATACTACATCTTATTAGGAAATAATATAGGAGTCTATATTTAGGAGATATACACTTTAAGGAGTTTGAGTTATATTAGGAAAGTGTTTATGTTTAGAGTTTGATCTTAGGTAGGAAAGTGCCTTGAGTGGTCGTCAAGTTTGTGAACAATATAAATAGGCTGTTAAGCCATAAGAATTATACACCAGAATTATTATCAATGTAGTCTTTTATGCTTCCGCGTTTATGCTCTCCTCTCTCTTGCTCGATCCTTAACATGGTATCAGAGCGAGGTGAGAGGGAGAGAGGAGAGGAAGAGAGTTAGGTAATCTTAGAGAATTCATGATGTTTAGGTTTTCTTTAGTGAAGAAATTCATGTTCAAAAAAAAAAAAAAAAAAAAAAAAAAAAAA